>NC_041390.1:359344553-359489143 GCF_002162155.2 Triticum dicoccoides | reverse complement strand
GGAACTGTTCATCCAACCCCCCCCCCCAACGCTCACTGTTCATCCTGAGGCAGCATCGATCGGCTTCTGTTAGCAGCAGTAGCAAAGGAATCGCTCGATCGGGTTCAGTTAACAGCCATCGATCGATCGCTCGGGTTCAGTAACGTGTTGCCTGCAGTGCAATCGCTCGGGTTGAGTTAGAGCCCAACACCTCGCTCGGGTTCAGTTAGAGCCAACGCCTCGCACACACGCGCGTACGTGTACGAGAGAAACGCGCATCGCTCGGCCCCCGACTGTCACGCCCTCGATGCGGCTATATCTCCCACGTGTCGAAGCACGACTTAGAGGCATAACCGCATTGAAAGCAATGTCGCAAGTGAGGTAATCTTCACAACAACCCATGTAACAAATAAGGGAGAGAGATACATAGTTGGCTTACAATCGCCACTTCACACAATACATGAATATAACATTACATCATCCAGATACAACCAAGGTCCGACTACGGAACCAAAATAAAAGAAGACTACCCCAAAAAGCTACACAGATCCCCGATCGACCCCAACTGGGCTCCAGTACTGATCAACTAGAACGAAACAACACAAAGGACAAGATCTTCATCGAGCTCCTCCTTGAGCTTGGTTGCGTCACCTGCTCGGTAACATCGGCACCTGCAAACTGGTTTTGGAAGTATATGTGAGTCACGGGGACTCAGCAATCTCACACCCTCGCGATCAAGACTATTTAAGCTTATATGTAGGGTAAAAGGTATGAGGTGGAGCTGCAGCAAGTGACTAGCATATTTGGTGGCTAACATAGGCAAATGAGAGCGAGAAGAGAAGGCAAAAGCACGGTCGAACAACTATGATCAAGAAGTGATCCTAGAACAACCTACGTCAAGCATTACTCCAACACCGTGTTCACTTCCCGGAACCCGCTCAGAAGAGACCATCATGGTAACACACGCGGTTGATGTATTTTAATTAAGATCAACTTCAGGTTTTCTACAACCAGACATTAACAAATTCCCATCTGCCCATAACCGCGGGCACATCTTTCGAAAGTTCAAATCCCTGCAGGGGTGTCCCAACTTAGCCCATCACAAGCTCTCACGGTCAATGAAGGATATTCCTTCTAGCGGGAAGGCCCGATCAGACTCGGAATCCCGGTTACAAGACATCTCGACAATGGTTCCCACCTCTAGCCATGGTTCCCACCTCGGCCGGAGCCCACCGCCGCCACGAAGCTCTCCGTCGCTAGCAGCCCCGCCTGGCCAAATCAAGCACGTAGTCGTGCTCCGGGCATCCCCAGGAAGATGCAACACGCCTCAGGTCGCTCGCTAGTGCACCGTAGCCCTCGCGCCTGAGCTTGCTGAACTCCGGCCGCCGCACTCGTCGTCGCTGGCACCACTCTGGCCACTCCCCAGCCGCTCCACCACCATGGTTGGATGCGGTCAAGCGTTCGCATCCCGTAGATACGCTCCGTGTGCCAAATGGCTCCCTGTAAGCAAATCCCGCAGCGCACCGCCGCGTCTGGACTCTGACCACTAGCCGTTGACCGGCGTGGGTTGACCCCACTGCACAGTTTGACCTCACCCTCTCTCTCTCACTGACTTGTGGGCCCCGCCCGACTAATTACTCTAGTTAGCACTAATTAACTAGCTAGGTTAGTTATTACAGTCACTAACTAGTGGGCCCTGCCCAGTTAGTTAGGACTAACTAACTTAGTTAGTTGACTGGGTCACTGACTAGTGGGACCCACTGGTCAGGGGTCAGGTTTGACCTGGTCAGCCCCGTTGACTCGCTTACGTCATGCTAACGTAGTGCTGATGCAGTTATTCATTTTCTGGTATTAAAGTAAATTAGGAAAATCCAGAAAATGATATAAACTTCTAAAATTCATAGAAATTCAACCGTAGCTCAAAATGAAATAATTTATATATGAAAAATGATCAGAAAAATGCAAGGAATCCATTTATGCCAGTTACATGCATGAGAAACCAACTTATACATGCTGTATAAGTGAAAACATAATATGGGTATTTTAAATGCTTCATTTTTGAATTTGCATTTGAATCTTTGATTCAAATGGGCTTCAACCAAGTTGGTAGCATCTTGCATTAGCCCAAACACTATTATTTGCACATGTCATGTTCATGCATCATATTGTTGCATTTGTTTGTGTATTAATTGCCGGCACCGTTTCTTCTCGATAGGTTCCACTCCGGAAGGTGTTCCCGAGTACCTATCAGAGGAGAAGTGCCCCTTCATTGATCTATCAGGCAAGCAACCCCCCCTTGAGCATTTTGATAAATCGCACTCTCTCGCTCCTGCTCCTTATACTGCATTAGGACAACAACGATTCAACTGCTACTTTCTGCTATGGTAGTTGAACCCATTCCTCTACATGACATGTCATTGCCACAGTAAATAGTTGAAACCCACTAGCATGAGTAGGAGTTGCTTGAGCCTTGATGTGCCTACTCATCCATGCTTGTTTTCATTATGCTAGCTATACTTAGAGTTGTGTCAGGTCTGATTCATCGGGAATGAATCGGAGTGGTGAACATGTCCTACTGATAAAGGCTAAGTGTGTGAACACATTTTGGTAAAGGTAGCGATGAGAGGCCATGTAGGAGTACGTGGTGGGTTGTATCATTAGAACCGTCCCTAAGCACTGAGTTCTGTGTATGTTATCCAAGTCCAGTTACTACCACACATTAAGTTCCGGTTATCCGGCCCCTCTCGACTTATTAATCTATTTGATCTCTGTCCAGGAGTTGCAACTAGTTTCTGGCATTTGTAGGTAGTGCTAGTTGTCTACCAGGTGGTGTCCAACAGAACGGGCTTGGACAGACTAGGCACCGTGGCATGGTGTACCAAGTGGCACCCGGATGGTGGGCTTGGGAACCCTGCACATATCGTTTGGGGGCGTACTGGAGACTTCGGCCGGACCTCCTTGTGGATGGTACGTGTATAGTCGATAAACCTGGACGAGAGACTTGTGTGGTTAGTCAAGTCGTGGCCGACACCCTCGCCCGGCTTCCGCTTGAAGGTTGCCGAGGTACATGATGTGTACAGGGCGATAACTGGCGAGAGCGTGTGTGAAGAAGTACACTCCTGCAGGGTTAACATTATCTATTCGACTAGCCGTTTTCCTCGGATATGGAAACTTGGAGGACTTATGTAGTACATAGACAACTTGAAGTGGATACTCTAAAATATTCAAGATAAGCATGAGTGCTATGGATGGCCTTCTCGTAGGGAGACGGGAATGGATCCATAGTGGAGTTTTGATATGGTGAATATGTGGACTCGTGTGCGTCTCCTCACCTCAAAGAAGTTTCTGATACTCGTAGTAAGGTTAGCCACTTAGTCAAAGCTGGCTTGCTTCTGTTAAAACTCCACCACCCCCTTTGTTGATAATGTTGCATATGTAGATAGTTCTGATGTAAGACTTGCTGAGTACCTTCATACTCACATTTTCTTATTTATGTTTTGCAGTTGGTTACACTAGTGACTTCGACGAGTAGCTTGTATCCCAGCTACGATCTTGTACCCTTGGGAGGGTCTTGTAGATAGTCAGGCTTCTTAGCCTTTTTCTTTTGTAGTTGTATGTACTCAGACATGTAATGCTTCCGTTGCTTGTATGCTCTGAATGATGGGTCATGAGACCCCTGTTTGTATTGAATGCTACGTGGCTCTTCCGGGCCTTTATCTATATGAGTTTGAGTTATGTTGTGATGCCATGTTGTACAGCACATACTTGCATGTTATCTGTACGTGCGACGTGTATTGCTATGGGTGGGATCCGACAATCTAGTTGTTTATCCTTGGTAGCCTCTCTTATGGGGAAATGTAGTCTAGTGCTTCCACTTAGCCTTGGTAGTCCGCTACAGCCTGGTTTACCGGAGTCCTGTTAGCCCAGCACTACTGCTCCGGAACACCTAGACTGGCCATCATGTGATTCAATTTGTTCCTGTGTCTGTCCCTTTGGGGAAATGTCATGCGGAGACATCCGGAGTCCTGTTAGCCTACTACAGCCCGGGTTTACTGGAGTCCTGTTAGCCTAGTTGCTACAGCCCGGATTCATACGCTGTTGACCGACATGCTCGAGGTTGATTCATGTATGCCTATCCCTGTTAGTTAGTGTCACTTTGGGTTCACGACTAGTCATGTCGGCCCGGGTTCTCTGTCATATGGATGCTAGTGACACTATCATATACGTGAGCCAAAAGGCACAAATGGTCCCTGCCAGGTAAGGTGGCACCTGTGGGGATACCGTGCGTGAGGCTGCAAAGTGATATGATGTGTTACATGCTAGATCGATGTGACTTAGGATCGGGGTCCCGACATCGTTGGTATCAGAGCCTGACTGACTATAGGATTACCAAGCCAAACTGGTTGAAGTTGAGTCTAGAAATGCTTTAGTTATATAAGGGAATTGATTGTGGAAGGGAACGTAAGGCTCTTTTTACTCCTTTACCTCACATCATTCTTTCTGAGTCAGCCTCTTCTTTTCTATGAGGGTTAAGGACTAGGCTTCTCCTCTATCTCTCAGGATGACGTGTTACTAAACCGTAAAGTCTTAGGATTGTTGAGTTTGTGTCTCCGCACAGTTCTACTACCTCTGTGTGTCATCAGTTTGACCCAAAACCTTGATATTATGATGCTGAGTGATTATGCTATTCCTTTGATGAATGTCTCAAAATCCTTTTCGAGCATTTATAGACGTTATGATGCCAAAATTGTCCTAGGATTTCAAGAGTTTCCAATGCTTTTGCATTACATTCCGCATCCTTATGTCAAGGCTAATTCCATCCTTGTTTCCTTGGTTTCTGTGCCAGGATGTCATCTGCTAACAGAGGTTCAGTTGCTCATAGCAAGAACCACGGATATGGTAGGCATGAGGATCCTCCTGACCAGCCTTTGATGCCAGAGTTCTTGTTAGCATCCGAGAGGAACAAGCGTGAGACTAACCGCTTGCTAGCACAGATTGAGCAGAACACCGCACATCAGCGTAAGAAGTTGGTTTCCATCATCGATTTCATTGGTCTGAAACCACCCACCTTCCATCATTCCTTTGACCCACTCGATGCAGATGACTGGCTCCGTAGCATCACTCTTAAGATGTGTTCTGTGAACGTGGCTGAAGGTGACAAAGTCATCTATGCTACCTATCACCTGGAAGGTCCTGCTAGTATTTGGTGGCAGATCTATGAGGCTATGCTTCTAGCTGGCCAGATTCCTACCTAGAGAGATTTCACCGAGGCTTTTCGTGAGCACCACATTCCTTAGGCTCTCATTGACCGCAAGAGGGAAGATTTCTATAGTTTTACCGAGGGTAAGATGCCTGTTGATGCTTACAGTAGAGAGTTTGAAAACCTCGCCTGCTATGCTACAGAAGAAGTGTCCACGGATGCCAAGAAGTAGGCTAGATTCCGGAAGGGTCTCAACCCTAAGTTGTGTTGTGATCTCCACCTGCATCATTGTGATACTTTCCAGGCTCTTGTGAACAAGGATATTAATGCAGAGACAGCTCAGCTCACTTACGAGGAGTCTCACAAGCACAACCGTGATCTGGGTTCTTCCTCCCGCTCTGGCTCTCAGAAGCGATAGATTTGGATTCCGAACTCAGCTCTTCCACCTGGATATGCACCGAGGCCATCCGATGTGGCGCCTCACCTAGCTCAGCAACGTGCTCCACCCAAGCCTATTAGTGGACCACTTGCCAAAGTAGGTCCACGTCCTACCTCAGGAACTTGCTTCACCTGCGGAGAACCAGGACACTATGCACGTGACTGCCCACACTCCAGTTATACTCCACCCCAGTCTGAGAGGTCTATTGGCCGTGAAAAGCCATCAGGCAAGAAGATCAGTACCAAGGCAGCCACCACTGAACGAGCATGTGTGCACCACGTCTCAGCTACAGAAGCTCAAGATGATCCCGACGTCGTACTGGGTACACTTCTTGTCAATTATCACCCAGCTTTAGTTCTGTTCGATACTAGAGCATCTCACTCCGTCATATCCGAAGGTTATGCTCGGTTGCACGACATGTCATTTTGTGATATGCCAACTCCACTAATAATCCAGACTCCTGGTTCCAAATGGCAAACCTCCAAGGTAAGCCATGGTAATGAAATCCTTGTTGACAGACTGGTATTCCTTGCTTCTTTGATATCTCTCAAGTCTTCAGATATCAACATCATCTTGTGCATGGACCGGATGACAGCTCATCATGCCAAGATCAATTGTTGCACTAGATATGTTCAACTTACACATCCATGTGGCAAAATAGTCACTGTCTCCACTAGAGTTGCAAGGCGTCAACTGTATTCTCTTAATGCCAGCCCTCTTCCAGACGTTGAAGATATTCCGGTAGTCCATGACTTCCTGGATGTCTTTCCAGAAGAATTGCCAGGTGTCCCACCTGATAGAGATGTAGAGTTTGTCATAGAAATTATCCCAGGAACTGTTCCAATCTCTAGGAGACCATACAAGATGGCACCTTTGGAGTTAGCTGAGCTTAAGAAACAACTTGATGAGTCCTTGCAAAAGGGTTTCATCTGTCCCAGTTCTTCTCTTGGGCTTGTGCTGCCCGCTTCGTCAAGAAGAAGGATGGTACGGATCAGATGGTTGTAGATTATCGTCCCGTTAATTTAGTAATGATAAAGAACAAGTATCCGCTCCCCAGGATCAACGCCTAGTATGATCAGCTCGCTGGATCCTTAGACTTTTCTAAGATGGATTTGAGGTTAGGATACCACCAAATCAAAATCAGAAACAGGGACATCCCAAAAACAGCCTTTGTCACTCGTTATGGTCAATACGAGTACACCATTATCCCCAAAACAGGTACCATCAGTGATGAGCATGCCCCTCAACCCTACGCCGAGGATTATGCCAGCCATCTTCGCTTCTTCACTGATGTTGTGACGCACCCAGAGAGCCGTGCTGAGAGGGCTCACGAGCTTGTTGACAAAAGGAGCCGAGGCCTTCTCGGGCACGCATTCTCCCTCGTCTTCAACCATCTCATGAAGACCAATCCTGACTTTGATTTTGCCGCCGCCATTGCCCCAGTGCCCGCGGTCATCCGGGACAACCTCGCGCACTGGGTGGACGACAATGTGGACGCTCTGGTTAGGGCCTTTGCTTCTTATGACGACGCGGTGGTGGTCGCGGCGGATGAGGGAGACGTGGTTGATGGCGGTGTGGCTGATGGCGGTGAAGACAGCAACAACAAAGACATCAGTAGCCTGTTCGGAAGCGATCCGGGGGACGAGGCGAGCGATATGTCTGGCTGAGCCCTCGCTCCTCAATTTTGAACCTGCACGCAAAAGCTTGGGTATGGCCCCCCATGATGTAAGAGAATTTTGTAGAGGGGAAGCCCCTCATGTAAATAGACTACCACTTCATTCCTTAGGCTAGGCTTAAGGCGCACTTTTGGGTGCTCGCGACTCCCCTTGCAGGCTTGATGCCGTAACTTACTTTGGTTTAGCCGGGCTTCAAACTGGTTCGGCGGTTGTGGACGTGCATTCCATCTGAGAGGAGCCCCTTATGGGCTCGCGAGGTTTTGGCTTCCTGAGAGGTCCGCCGGTTCACCTGAGAGGGTCTCGCGAGAAGCGAGCGCCAGTAATGGCAAGCTGTGCGCGCAACGCGTACGCTGCTGCCAGCCCTCACTCGCGAGGTGCTCGGAAGGGGGAAGGTAGCGGACGCGAACCTCAAACAAAACAAGAATCCAGAAACTCACGAAATCAACACGAACGAGAAAGGATGCCCCCCACGATTGTCAATGGAAATGCAACTTCAAATTCAAGATCAAAAGGAGCGAGTCTGAGCTACAGAAAAGAGGTCAAAAGCAAATGGCCGCGTCCGGCACCTAGCTAGTCTTCTTGTCTTTGAGCCTTCTCACCAGCGCGAGCTAAGTGCTTTCACAGGCGGTGAGCATAGTCGTTGGGGGACAGTGTCGACAGCCAGCGTGGAGCATGGTGCTTCCACTAGGATGTGGGTGGGAGGCCCCGAGACCCGAGGGCGGCACTCCGGAGAGACCGGAGCGTGTACAACTACACTCATTATTACATGAGAGTGTCACGAGCGGAGACCTTCATAGGCGTGATCCTTGCTTCATATCGCCAGGCGAGAGCCCTGCCTTGTGCCGCCCTTGACAACTGGCGCAAATAATGGCAAAGAAGAGGTACATATGAGGAAAAATGCATATGTGATGAGCTTGATGCTCGAAAAATAACAATAATAAGCTTCTGTGCAAGAAGCCCCCATGTATAATGGACGTACACATTTGAGAATGTGTACGTCATAGGTGTATGGTTTAGCCGCACGAAAGCTTTAAGGCTAATAAAAGAGGGCGAAAAGAGGGGATAAAAAAATAATGTAAACAATAGGGAGGAGGTAGCAAACGAAGGGTTCGACGCTAGGCATAGAATCTTTAGAGTCTGGCCGCATTCCAGGGGTTCGGTTCTAGGCAGTTGTTTGATGCATCACGTAGTGAGAACTTCGTCAATGATGAAGGGACCTTCCCACTTGGGCTTGAATTTGTCCTTTTTCTTCTCCGACAAGCGTAGAACGAGTTCGCCAATATTATAAGTCTTGGCCCGTACTTCTCTGCTTTGATATCTGCGGGCCTACTGTTGATAAAGTGCAGAACGGGCTTTTGCAACTTCGTGCTCCTCCTCTAGGGCATCTAAGTTGTCCTGCTGATCAAGCTTGGCCTATCTCTCTTCATACATGCGCACTCGAGGTGAGGCATAAATAATGTCGCAGGGTAACACAGCCTCTGCGCCGTACAACATGAAGAAAGGATTATATCCGGTAGTGTGATTGGGCGTGGTCCGCAGCCTGCAGAGTATGGAGTCGAGCTCCTCAGCCCAGTGCTTGTCTGATTCTTTCAAAGACCGCACTAGTTTGGGTTTGATGCCGCTCATAATAAGACCATTGACTCGTTCGACTTGATCATTTGTTTGCGGATTATAGACTGAGGCGTAATCGAGCTTAATGCCTAGATTAGCACACCAGGCTTTCACCTCATCGGCTGTAAAATTCGAGCCGTTGTCGGTGATGATGCTATGTGGGAGAACATAATAGTGCACAACACCAGATATAAAGTCTATCACTGGTCTAGCTTCGGCCATTTTAACTAGTTTGGCCTCTATCCACTTAGCGAACTTATCTACCATGACTAGAAGATATTTTTTCTTATGGCTACCTCCTTTAAGGGGTCCAACCATGTCAAGCCCACACACCACGAAAGGCCAAGTGATGGGGATTGTTTGTAGAGCAGTGGGTGGCATATGGCTTTGGTTGGCGAAAAGCTGGCATCCAACACAACGTTTGACAAGGTCCTATGCATCTGCTCGGGTCGTCGGCCAGTAGAAGCCTATACGGAAGGCCTTGCTTACAAGGGCCCAAGCTGCGGCGTGGTGACCACCGACACCGGCATGAATTTCAGCCAAGAGCTGCCACCCCTCTTCCTCGGAGATACATCTTTGAAGTACTCCGGTAGCGCTTTTCTTGTAGAGTTCTCCTTCGTGGACCTTATAGGCTTTCGAACACCAAACAATGCAGCAAGCCTCATTCTGATCCTCACGGAGCTATCACCTATTGAGGTAGGCCAAGAAGGGTTCGGTCCATCGGGCAATGACTACCATGATAAGATGGGCCGACGGTGTGATTTCGGTGGCTGAGCCTTCGATGATATCGGTATGTTCAGAGTCTGGGGTTATGGTCGGATCCGGACTGATGTTGCCGCTCTCCCCTTGCCACACCACGGATGGCTTGAAAAGCCTTTCCAAAAAGATGTTAGGTGGGACTGGGTCGTGCTTGGCACCGATGCGAGCAAGGACATCCGCCGCTTGATTAATTTCTCGAGCCACATGCTGAAACTCGAGCCCCTTGAACCGAGCCGACATTGTGAGAACGGCGTTACGGTAGGCCGCCATCTTCGGATCCTTGGCATCGAAATCTCCATTTATTTGAGATATCGTGAGGTTCGAGTCCCCGCGCACTTCCAAACGTTGTATGCCCATGGAAACAGCCATCCGAAGACCATGCAATAAGGCCTCGTATTCGGCGGCATTGTTGGAGTCTGTGTATAATATTTGGAGTAGGTACTAAACTGTATCTCTAGTGGGGGATGTTAAGACAACGCCCTCCCCTAAGCCCGCCAGCATTTTGGAACCATCGAAGTGCATGAACCAGTTGGAATATGTGCCCTACTCTTTAGGGAGTTCGGTTCCTGCCCATTCGGCGACGAAGTCTGCCAGTACTTGGGATTTGATGGCCCGGCATGGCTTATATATTTTATCGAATGGAAGGATCTCAATGGCCCACTTGGCAATCCGGCACGGGGCATCGCGATTGTTTATTATGTCGTTCAGTGGAACTTTGGAAGCCACCATGATCGAGCACTCTTGGAAATAGTGTCGTAGCTTCCGGGATGCCATGAAGACCGCGTATGCTATCTTTTGATAATGAGGGTACCGGGATTTGCATGGAGTAGGACATTGGATACATAGTATACCGGCTTCTGGAGAGGGAGTTTGTGTCCATCCTCCTCTCGTTCGATGACGAGTACTGCACTCACCACCTGGTGTGTTGCAGATATGTATAATAACATTGTTTCGCTGACGCTTGGCGCGGCTAGGATTGGGTTGCTTTTTAAAAGAGCCTTTATTTCTTCCAATCTGATAGTTGCTGCATCTGTCCACTCGAAGTGATCGGTGCGTCGGAGAATTCGATAAAGTGGCAATGCTTTTTCTCCTAGTCTGGAGATAAAGCTGCTTAAAGCTGCCACGCATCTAGCTAGTTTTTGGACCTGTTTAAGGTCCATTGATGTAGCCAATTGTGATAAAACTCAGATTTTGGCTGGATTTTCCTCGATTCCTCTACTAGAAACAATGAAGCCCAGTAGTTTTCCAGAGGGGATGCCAAAAACACATTTTTCCGGATTGAGCTTAATATCATATGTCCGGAGATTGTCCAATGTGAGACGTAAGTCATCTATTAATGACTCGACGCACTTAGTCTTGATGACTACGTCGTCCACATATGCTTCAACTATCTTGCCGATTTGTTTCTCCAGGCATGTTTGAATCATGCATTGGTAGGTGGCATTGGCGTTTTTGAGCCCAAAGGGCATAGTTTTGAAGCAAAAAGGCCAGTATGGGGTAATAAATGCCATTGCGCCTTGGTCGGATTCCTTCATTTTAATTTGATGGTATCCAGAATACGTGTCGAGGAAACACAGTGAGTCATGTCCTGCAGTGGCCTCAATAATTTGATCGATGCGAGGGAGGGGGAATGTATGCTTAGGGAAAGCTTTGTTGAGGTCTTTGAAATCGACGCACAAGCGCCGAGATTTATCCTTTTTTGGCACCATCACTTGGTTTGCTAGCCAGTCCGGATGTTTTATTTCTCTGATGAATCCGGCCTCAATTAGCTTGGCTAGCTCCTCCCCCATAGCTTGTCGTTTGGGGTCGGAAAAGCGCTGCAACGTTTGCTTAACGGGCTTGTATCCCTTCAATATATTGAGGTTGTGCTCAGCCAACCTACGTGGGATTCCTGGCATATCAGAAGGGTGCTAGGAGAATATCTCCCAGTTCTTGCATAGGAACGCTCGTAGTGCGGCGTCCACCATCGGGTCCGGCTATGCACGGATGGAGGCTGTCTTCTTTGTGTCCGTCGGGTGGACCTGAACTTTGACTATTTCATCTGTTGGATTGAAGGAGGTGGATTTGGAGAGCTTGTCGAGGATTACGTCGTCCCTATCCACCGTTGAGCGCAGCGTAGTTAACTCGTCGGCCGCAAGGGCCTCAAAGAGTGCCTCAAGGGCCAGGGAGGCTGTTTTGTTTCCGGTGCAGAGGGCTATATCCGGATCACTAGTGAGAGTGATAATACCGTTGGGCCCGGGCATTTTGAGCTTCATATACCCGTAATGAGGTATGGCTTGAAAGCGTGTGAATGCATCTCGCCCCAACAGGGCGGGGTATCCACTGTCGAAGGGGCCACTTGGAGGATTACCTCTTTGGATCAATAGTTCTCCAGCGTGCCGAATACCACGTCAAGTTTGATTTTTCCCAAGCATCGTGCCTCCTGAATGGGAACAATTCCTTGGAAGATCGTGCTACTTTGCTCGATACGGCTCCTGTCTATTTCCATTTTACTGAGTGTATCCTCATAGATGAGGTTTAATCCGCTGCCGCCGTCCATGAGCACCTTGGTGACTCGAAATCCGTCCACAATTGGATTGAGGACCAAGGCGGCTGGTTCCCAGACTCACCGGGTTTTTGGTTCATCACTGGCATTGAAAGTTATGGCCATGTCGTTCCAAGGATTTATTGTTGTGACTTGATAGACTTCGGCGAGATCGCGAAGTGCCCTTTTGCGCCGATTGTTTGAAGCGAAAGTCTCGAAGACCGTCAATACTCTGCGGTCATCGTGTTCCAGGGGGAGTTGTTCCGAGGTATTTTTGGTGAGGATATCCTCACCACTCTTCGCCACTTGCCGGAGTATCCAACATGCTCTAAGGCTATGGGTAGGTATGGTATCTAGTCTTGTGTGTATTTTGCATGGCCTATTGAGCCATCCCTCCAGAATGGTTCCGCGTCCCGTAATGGGTTTGGATTTCTTTACTGCTGTGTCGGGCGCCCCATGAGGGTGCATCCTTTTTGTCCGGACGAAAGGTTGAGTGGGAGCTGGCAGTTTCCAATGAGCTACCTGAGTTTTCCAGGCTCTTTCCATTGCGCAGTATTTCTGTATTATGGTTGCCAAGTCGGTGAAGTGTAATAGTGACGGTGGTTGATAGCGTTGAGGATTTCTTCATCTATACAATTACTGCGGAATATTGAGATCGCGTCTTCATCATGGCAATCTTTGATCTTGTTCTTGACAAGGAGGAATCTGGCCCAAAAGTGATGGATTGTTTCCTGAGACTGCTGCCGTAGGTATGTGAGATTGCATCTTTCTGGGTGGGTGGGTGGATTTTAATCCGAACCCTGATCCAATTTGGGATCCAGAGTTTGAGAAATTTCTGAGCTTAATAGTTCGGGCTCTGGGAGATCGACCGATTTTTCAGGTCTACTATCTGATTCCAAGTTCGGAGGACAAGGCGTGTCGTTCCGTGGATAGGTATCCGGCTCTTCGAGCTCGGAGATCTGAACATAGTTCGTCCTCAGTATAGAGGGAGAGTTGTTGTTTTGCTCCTCAACTACCGCTATCTAACGGGTGATCGATGGGGAATTGATTTCTCTCTGATCGGGTTTAAGCCCAATCCGACCATAGTCTGTAGCGACTCCCAAGGCGGCAATGCGATCCAGGAGTTCGTTCAAGGACAAAAATTCCATGGATCCATCTGTTTGGATTTTCGATGACCCGAGAAGTCATCGTTGGCTCACCGGCCAAACAGGCCGTCATGATAAAGCCACCCAACCGGAGGGTTTGGCCTGAGGACAGGCCTCCATCGGCTGTGATGTTGTCCTTAATCACAAGGCGAGCCATCAACCCTGACTTCGACGTCACAGTGGAACTCTCAATGAAAGCACCAATGTTGGTTTCAAAACCGAAGGATCTTGGGTAGGTGGTCCCGAACTGTGCGTCTGAGGTCGATGGTAACAGGAGACATGAAACACAATGTTTACCCAGGTTCGGGCCCGCTCGACGGAGGTAAAACCCTACGTCCTACTAGATTAATATTGATGAGTATGGGGGTGACAAGAGTTGATCTACCACGAGATCATAATGGCTAAAACCCTAGAAGTCTAGCCTATCTGATTATGATTATCCCTACGGACTAAACCCTCAGGTTTATACAGACACTGGAGGGAACTAGGGTTGTACAAAGTCGGTTACATAGAAAGTAAATAGTACATCTGGCCACCTAGCTTTCCATCTATGCAAAGGAGAGTCCTATGTGGACACGGGAGAAAGTCTTCTATCTTGTATCTTCATGGCCCAATAGTCTGGCCCATGTCCAACAGGCCGGCCTCCCGAGGACCCCTTAGTCCAGGACTGCCTCAGGGATGACCTGCGTCGAATTGTGAAGCATGTGCTTGATTTCCACGGTCAAATACCATGCTTCCTGCAGCTCCTTGATGTTCTCCTCCGTGACGGAGGAGGGCACCCACTTGCCTTGAGAGCTGGCCATGGCCGGAGGAGTTGTCGGGAAGGGAAGAGCTTGGAGTGTGGGTGCTGGAGCTCGGGGACGGAGAGGCAAAGAGAATGAGGCATGGGGTGGAACAGATGGGTTCTATCCACTTATATGGACTGTGAATATCAAGCGTCCCCTCCCTCGAGCCTTAAGACTCGCATGTTCCCAAGGGGTCACGCGAACCGCATGGTTAGGTTCACAAAACTCGTATTGATGAGAATCTCGTAATAAGGGGCGCGATCTCTTCTTTGACAAGACATGTCGCCGAAGGTTGCGTATCGAAGCGCGAAACGGGAGGCTGAAAAACGGTTTCAAGTAATAAAGCGGCTGGATGTAACGTCTCGTCCGTGAAATCATCAGAAGACAGAATTTCTCTGTATTTTACCTTTATGTTTAAGGATGGTGACTATTGTACAGAGCCGGATATAGTACTGATGGTCAACTTCTTTGAAGTGTTCGGAGGACGAACTCGCCTTGCAATGTCGAAGAAAATCTGCGCGCCGGACACATCATCATTGAAGACTGGTGTCGGTGTCAAAATCGGGGGATCTCAGGTAGGGGGTCCCAAACTGTGCGTCTAAGGTTGATGGTAACAGGAGACATGGGACACGATGTTTACCCAGGTGGAGGTAATACCCTACTTCCTGCTTGATTGTACTTGATGAGTATGAGAATTACAAGAGTTGATCTACCTCGAGATCATAATGGCTAAAACCCTAGAAGCCTAGCCTATCTGATTATGATTGTCTCTATGGACTAAACCCTCAAATTTCTATAGACACTGGAGGGGACTAGGGTTATACAAAGTTGGTTACAAAGAAAGGAATATTCATATCTGAACACCAAACATGCCATCCACGCCAAGGAGAGTCCCATCCGGACACGAGTGAGAGTCTTCGGTCTTGTATCTTCATAGCCCATCAGTCCGGCCCATGTCCATCAGGCCGGACGCCAGAGGACCCCTTAGTCCGGGAGTCCCTAAGTAGCCCCTGAACCAGGTTACAATGACGAGGTGTCCGGCGTGCAGATTGTCTTCGGCATTGCAAGGCGGGTTCCTCCTCCGAATACTCCAACACAGTCTTCGAATGACGAACATGTCCGGATCTACAAAACTAGTACCACCAAGCCACCACAGAGTATAATATTTCATGGGTCCAGTCTACTGACAACCTTTTGTAACGTGATACCACGTCCCTGCCCGGTTATTATTTTGAACTGTTTTTCGGCCTGCCACTTCATATTTCGAGATGCGGCTTAATTGGCACGTCTTTTCAAAGCATAGATCGTGTCCCCTTATTGCGGGATTCTCATCAATAAGGGTATGGGTAATCCAACCGTGCCTCCTGCACGGCCCCTGGGGAATAGGCAAGTTTTATGGCGAGTGGGCAGGCGCTTGATATTCACTGCCTTTATAAAGAGATAAGGATTCGCCTCTTTCACCCACGCCTTCTCTCTTTCCGCCTACCCACTCTCGAGCTCCAGCACCCAAGTTCTCATCTTTTCTGCCTCAAGAAAGCACTCTGACCATGTCTAGAGTGCAGAGCAAGTGGATGACCTCCACCGTCAAGGATAAGGACATCACCTAGCTTCGGGATGCCGGATATTTGGCCAAGGAGGTCGCCCATCGGCTTCTGACCGAGGGACAAATCGTCCCTACCCTGAAGCCCCATGAGAGGGTAGTTTTTATCCCCCACTTCATCTGCGGGCTGGGATTTCCACTCCACCCCTTTGTCTGCGGGCTCATGTTCTACTATGGGCTGGATTTCCATGATCTGGCCCCAAATTCCTTCCTTACTATCTCGGCATTCATCGTCGTGTGTGAGGCCTTCCTCCGCATCCCCCCACTTCAGATTGTGGCTGAAGACCTTAAATTTGAAGCCGAAGGTGGTGGGCGGAGAACACGCAGAGTGCGGAGGCGCCATGGTGAGAAAAATGTCCAACGTCCCGTGTCCCAAAGGCACCTTCGTGGAGACACTTAATGGGTGGCAGAAGTTGTGGTTCTACGTCACAGAGCCCCGCGACACTACCTGGGTTGCGGCTGCCGAATTCAAATCCGGGGGCCCAATGTGGCTTACCTCCTGGCAAGAGAAGGGCCTGGATTGGTATTTTTCGTACGAGCTGACAGCGCTTCAGACGCGCATCCGGAGCATGATGGACAAGAACATCAAGCTTGTCAATGTGATTCAGGTGATGCTAGTTCGTCGGATCCTTCCAGACCAGAGTCGGGCTTGCCACCTATGGGAGTTTGATCCGGCACAGCACAAGACCTTGCAACCATTCTTCAGAACGACAGACAAGGATATCTGGAAGGTGCTCTTCAAGGCCAACGAGACATGGCCAAAGACGACCGAGGACCGTGGGCACGACCTGGCCCATCCCGCCAGTTCGGTAAGTTTTCCGTGTTCCAAGGTGTATCCCTTACTTGCTTACTCAAGGAGGATGTCCGAATTTCCCTATTTGTTTTTTCAGGGTTGGACTAAGAAGGCGGGGCGGATTCAGTGTCCGGCTCCGCTGCCCGAGGAACTAGCCATCCCGCTTCTGATGAAGATGCAGGTTCCGGTGCCCTACAACACTACTAGGGAAAAGGCTAGCAGCAAGGCGGGTTCTAGGTATATTAGTAGCGCGGGGACCGGCGCTACTAATAAGGCGCTACAGCTAACCCGTAGTAGTAGCACGTGCACACCCGCGCTACTGCTATACAAGTGTAGCAGCAGCGCGCTTCGTGGAAGCTCTCTACTGATAATAGCTATAGCGCGCTTTGCCTGGACGCGCTACTGCTACTGTGGCACTGCTGCTAACTTTTCTCCACTCACTACTGCTAATTTTAGTAGTTTTTGTTTTTTATGCATATTTGTTTTGTATTTGAATATGCTTTATACCATAATATTTAGCATATCATACACATACAAATGTAATCATAGCATATACATACAAATAGTCTCATCAAATCATGTCATCATCATAATCATCATCCTACACAAAGTGGTCTCTCGTCATCATCTCGAAAATAGCGATACAAGTCTCGATTACTTGCAACTACATTGTCATCCTTATAAACAATGATATATGCAAGAAGAGCTATCACCTTGCGTGAACCAAAACTAACTACTGGTCGTCGCTCGGAAACCGGAAACCGGTACACCTAGGCCTGACATTCCGGCCACTCGTCGTATACTCCTGGCGTAGCACTTCCTCACCATCGATGATCTATACACCTGCATCGTCACATGAGTCGATGATATGCAACATATTTAGTTGAGCAACAAAAAGAGACAGACTTGGCAAAAATAGAAGCAACATATCATAAGCATAAATAACAAAGTTCATCGTACCCAAAATGCCCTAAGTAGAGTGATCATCACTAGTCGAGGAGGATGGTTTAATTACATCACAAATAAAGTTTTGTCATGCATAATTCAAAGTTTCGTCATACATATAGTATGCTCTAAATGGACACATTGTCATATATCGACAATCACTCCATGTCGTGCCATCCATCCAAGTCAAGAAGATAGTCCCCGAGCTTAGTGAAAGGTTTCAGGTCGAGACGCTGAGCGGCTACGCGTGTTCAGACGTCTTCCCGCGACATTTGTCCTTCTTCATAGAACATCCCTGTTTTTCCGATGACCTCCTTCATGATGATTTGGGCAAGTTTGTGCTGGATGTGATAGAACTCAGCTCGAAGTCGATGATCCTCGATATCTCCTAAGTTCTTTGCCCATTGCAGAATATGGGCATCGCCGGATGTAGGTGACATGCGAAGGTTCTGGTTATCCTATTGAGGGAGTCCTGGATTAGGGGGTGTCCGGATGGCCGGACTATACCTTCAGCCGGACTCCTGGACTATGAAGATACAAGATTGAAGACTTCGTCCTGTGTCCGGAAGGGACTTTCCTTAGCGTGGAAGGCAAGCTTGGCGATACGGATATGTAGATATCCTACCATTGTCACCGACTTTGTGTAACCCTAACCCCCTCCGGTGTCTATATAAACCGGAGGGTTTTAGTCCGTAGGACAACATACAGAACAACAATCATACCATAGGCTAGCTTCTAGGGTTTAGCCTCTCCGATCTCGTGGTAGATCTACTCTTGTACTACCCATATCATCAATATTAATCAAGCAGGACATAGGGTTTTACCTCCATCAAGAGGGCCCGAACTTGGGTAAAACTTCGTGTCCCTTGCCTCTTGTTACCATCCGGCCTAGACGCACTGTTCGGGACGCCCTACCTGAGATCCGCCGGTTTTGACACCGACATTGGTGCTTTCATTGAGAGTTCCTCTGTGTCGTCGCCGTTAGGCTTGATGGCTCCTATGACCATCAATAGCGATGCAGTCCAGGGTGAGACTTTCCTACCCGGATAGATCTTCATCTTCGGCGGCTTCGCACTGTGGGCCAATCCACTTGGCCATCTAGAGCAGATCGAAAGCTATGCCCCTGGCCGTCAGGTCAGATTTGGAAGTTTAAACTACACGGCTGACATCCGCGGAGACTTGATCTTCGACGGATTCGAGCCACTGCCGAGCGCGCCGCACTGTCACGATGTGCATGATCTAGCTCTTCCGCCGAACAATGCCCTGGAGGCCGCACCCGCATCGGCTTCGACCCTTAATTCAGAGCCAACTGCGCCGATCGAGGATGGGTGGTTGGACGCCGCCTCGGGGGCTGCGATCCCAATGGCGATCGAGCCAAACACCAGCCCCGCACTCCACGAGACTCGTGACTCCAAGGAGCCGGAGTCCTCTATGGACTGCGAACCCTCCGCGCCCCTGCCGATCGAATCCGATTGGGCGCCGATCATGGAGTTTTCTGCCGCGAACATCTTTCAGCACTCACCTTTCGGCGATATTCCGAAGACACTAAAGTCTCTCTCTTTAACTGGAGAACCCTGGCCGGACTACGGTCAGCAAGGTTGGGATACAGATGATGAAGAAATTCAAAGCCCACCCACCACCCACTTTGTAGCCACTGTCGATGATTTAACCGACATGCTCGACTTCGACTCCGAAGACATCGACGGTATGGACGCCGATGAAGGAGACAATGAAGAACCAGTGCCTATTGGGACCTGGAAAGCCACCTCGTCATATGACATATACATGGTGGACGCACCCAAAGATGACGACGAGGATTGGAAGGACGCACCGAAGGCTTGTTCCCTCGAGAAGCAGTCAAAGCGGTGATGCAAGCGCCGCCCCAAATCCCGCCTCGACAGAAATAACGATCACACAGACCCAACACTGGAGCAGGGCGAACCACTGCCGGACAACGGCAATTCGGATAATCAAGCCGAATAACCAAATTCTATTATAAAGGATAATGGTCCGGACGACATAACGCCGGACAGGCACCCGAAGCAGCAGAATGCCCGTAAAAGGCTTGTCGTCACCGCGAGGAGACTTAAAAGGCAGAAGCAAAGGCTCAAGGCTGCGCAAGACACACTCCAAATCAGATGGAGTAAAATACTCAACACAGCAGCGAGGTACGGAGACAATCGCCCCTCCAAGAGCTACCCAAAGCGGAAGCTGCTACCTGAATTCGATGAGGAGGCCTCAGACCCCCCACAACCAAATATCAAAGCAGCCACCTGGCCGGATAGACGACCCTTCTGCCAACACAGAGCGGCGTACAACGCCACTCACAATACAACACACGACCCATGCGAGGGCTCGCACCCAAAGGACGGCGCAACAAGATCCATCTATGGACCACGCAAGCGCGCCCCAGCATACAATGCAACACAACAAACATCCGAACAACGCGGTACACCCAGCTACAGGGGTGCCGCACACCCCCTATGTTTCACCAATGATGTGCTGGACCATGAATTTCCAGAGGGATTCAAACCCGTAAACATAGAGACATACGACGGAACAACAGACCCTGGGGTCTGGATTGAGGACTACATCATTCATATCCATATGTCTCGAGGAGATGATCTCCACGCCATCAAGTACTTACCCCTCAAGCTCAAAGGACCAGCTCGTCACTGGCTTAAAGGCCTCCTCGAAAGCTCCTTTGGAAGTTGGGAAGAGCTTGAAGACGCCTTTCGGGAAAATTTACAAGGGACTTATGTCCGACCTCTGGATGCAGACGATTTGAGTCATATAACTCAACAGCCCGGAGAGTCAGCCTGAAAGCTTTGGAACATGTTTCTCACTAAAAAGAACCAGATTGTCGACTGCCCGGACGCCGAAGCCTTGGCAGCTTTTAAGCATAGCGTCCGTGATGAATGGCTCGCCCGTTACCTCGGCCAAAATATGCCGAGAACGATGGCCGCATTAACAAGCCTCATGACCCGCTTTTGCGCGGGTGAGGACAGCTGGTTAGCCAGATGCAGCACCAGTGACCCCAGTACATCTGAACTTAGAGATGGAAACGGGAAATCACGGCGCAACAGCAATAACAAACGCCGGAATAAAGAAGACAGCATGAAGGGCACGGCAGTAAATGACGGATTCAAAAGCTCTCGGCCAGGTCAGCAAAAGCCGCCCTCTAAAGGCACCAGGGATGAACTGTCCAGCCTCAGCAAAATTCTAGACCAAGTATGTCAGATCCATAGTACCCCTGGTAAACCTTCTAATCATACCCACAGAGAATGTTGGGTCTTCAAGCAGTCTGGCAAGCTCAACGCCGTACACAAGGGGGAGGATACACCAAGTGAAGACGAGGACGAGCCTCCCAAGCAAGACACCGGGGAACAAAAGAAATTTCCACCAGAAGTCAAAACAGTAAACGTGTTACACGTGATCAAGGGAAAAAACAACGCGACACTCCCAGGAAAACATACCCAAGTGCCTGTCACCGTGAAGTCTTGCCACTGGTCGTCTCAACCGATCACTTTCGACCATCGCGATTACTCAGCAAGTATCCGACGTGCAGGATGGGCTGCCCTGGTATTAGACCCAGTAATTGGCGGATATCACTTCACACGAGTCCTGATGGACGGTGGCAGCAATCTAAACCTAATATATCAGGATACAATCCGTTGGATGGGGTTAGACCCAACAAAAATTCGCCATAGCAATACTACCTTTAAAGGAGTAACGCCAGGCCCAGGGACTCGTTGTACAGGCTCCCTCCTACTACAAGTTATATTCGGCTCCCCTGATAACTTCCATCGCGAGCATTTAACCTTCCACATCGCTCCATTCCAAAGTGGCTATCAAGCACTGCTCTGACGCGAAGCTTTCCCTCGCTTTATTGCAATACCACACTACGCCTGCCTCACACTCAAGATGCCCGGTCCACGTGGCATCATTTCATTGAACAGAAATATCAAGCGATCTCTGCGCGCCGAAGAGAGTGCGGATGCCCTGGCAGCCGCACACTAAAGGCGCCCGGACCAGCGAAAGCATCCAATAGGTCGTCAAGACCTCAGACACAACTTATCAAGTCCGGCGCCGCTATTTACACCGAATAAGTGGTCACACCCCTATTTGTCAATACAAGGGGCTCAACACGCGCAGACAAGTGGCAATTTTTTCTCATCTTGAATTATACATGGTTTCTTTAAAAACTATCTTTTTGCACGACAACTTTTTCACCTAAATTCCTCTCTTTTACAGACGATCATCGTGCTAAACCCGTCTAGGATACGGCACAACGGAGACACAGGCGCAGATGTGCAGCAGGGACCCACTCCAAGGATTCTTTTTAGATTAAGACCCTGCGTAAACCTTTTTTACTGTCTCTTGTTGATACATATCCACCGTTGAGAAGGATGCTAACGTCTTGGCATGTGGCCACTCCAGAACAATGCATGTACCTGGACACAAGGGGCTTCTTACAAAGGCCATTATTTAGGCCCGGTTTATACCACAAAGACCGAATACCTTAGGGAGTGTTCGGCGTCGCGAGTTTGGCCTTATATGCATCAGCTCCGAATCATTGTCTTTGGTTAAATGTTGGGTTTGCCCGGCTCCTGTGTTTTGGTGCCTTACGTTCCGCTTTACCGGCTAAGGTAGCACTAGGAGAACTACTGCGATTGTGCCCTGGTTCATCCGTACGAGCACCTCAGTAGAGAAAGCCGAAAACTGACTGTCATGATATAGCGTGAGACTGGTCAACCACTCGATGACCTGTTGGCATGTTAGAATTCCTCCGCCTTAATGAAGGGCCGTTTAACGGCCAGGCATGTACGCACCCCAGGATCGGGAGAGTGCGGAGCCACCAGGGGCTATCTAGTAGCCCCACTGTCAAACTCCTATGGCTAAGTGAAAGTGCTAAAGCATTATAGTCCGGTTGCCTCATACGCTCCCCTATCACCTCCTTAATAGGACCAAGACGTTGGGTTAAGTGTGAACGCGTGTTTTTTTGCGAGCAACTCCGCATTATATGCATGGGGGTTGAAGCCGACGGCTGCAATCTTTCAGGTTATACACATGTATACATAAACGGCCGCCCAAGAGGCATCATATTACTTTCAGGCAAAAGTATAAAAATAGCCTTATAAAATTTTATAAAAGCATTTCGCTTACAATGAGATTACATATCACTCAAACATAATATTTTTTGAGCACTGGATCTCTATCAAACGAGCACCCTGAAGAACTTCTTCAAAGTAGTGCTCAGCAGCCATTCGACCTATGGCCGAATCCCGCGCTGCAATAGTGGTAGCATCCATCTCCGCCCAGTATGCTTTAACACGGGCAAAGGCCATCCGTGAGCCCTCTATGCACGCCGACCTCTTCATCGCATTAATGCGCGGCACCACGTCAAGGAGCTGATGCACCAAGCTGAAATAGTTGTTCGGTTTTGGCCTTTCCGGCCATAGTTGATCCACAACAGACCTCATGGTGAGTCCGGACAACCTATTCAGTTCGGCCCATTCGGCTAATTGGTCAGTCAGTCAAAGCGGACGCTTGGGAGAATGGAATTGTGTCCAAAACAGCTGGTCCACTTCACGGTCCGTCTGACCCCGGAAGTACTTGGCCTCATCGGCAGCGCTCGCCGCCAAATCCATATATACATCCTCCGAACTCCACAGCCGATCCAGAGAGTCATACCGTGGATCTCCGAACTTCCTCCGCAACATAAAGTATTTCCCAGCTACAATATCCCCGGCTTCCCGCAGCTCCTCCTTCTTCGCCCTCATAGCAGAGCGGATGTCTTTTCTCGTCGTAGCAGCCTTCTCAAGGTCCGATGCCTTCGCTAGGTTTTCCTTTTAAAGAACCCCACAACGGTCGGTGGTGGCTTTTAATTCTATGGCCATCTTGGCCATCTTATCTCGGCTCTCGCCATGCGCGGCCTTCTCGGTTTTCAACTCTTCGGCCGCCTTCAAAGCAGCCGCATTACGAAACCTCGCTTGTTCCTTGGCTCGGGCAAGTTCTGCCCGCAAGGCTTCAACAGTGGCAGCTCCATCTGCAGTCACAACATATTAAAGATACTCGCATCATGCTGCTCTTACTATGTGGCATTTACCAGATAATGACACTTACCCTGTGCCTCGTCAAGCTTTTTGTTAACAAGCTCGATGTCGGCGTCTGCCGCATCTAACTGCCGTTTTAACTGGGCAAACTCGCTAGTTCGGCTAGCCATCAGAGCTTCCATCACCTGCACATAGAGGAAGTATGGTTATTACCTGGGAATATGATCCTCTGTTCGTCGTCGTTTCTGACGACAACCAGAGTCTCAGGGGCTACTATCTACACAGGGCACACCTAGCATGTGCAGGACTACCATACATTATTTTACGTACCTCAAAGCCTGTCAGTAGACTCATAAAAGCTTCATGCAATCCGCTTTCGGCGGACGAGATCCTCTCCATCACCGTATTCATTAGCACATGGTGTTCATCTGAGATGGCCGCTCGCCCCACCAACTCCCTCAGAACATCCGATCGCACACCAGACGGTGCCGGACTCTTTTGTCCGCTCTCTTCGGGAGCCGGACACTGGGAGCTTCGGGGGTCCATGGTATTATCTTCTGGCCTCACCGGACTCGGAGAGGCCCTCCGTGACGACACTTCGGGGTCGCCCGCTTCCGGAGCGGAGGAGTTCGGAGGAGGCGTTTCACTCTCCATCATCTCTGGAAGAAGATCCCCCAAAGACGAGCTCATTTGAGAGGGGCTAAGGCCTGAACTGCAAAGATATATGCAGTGGTTATTTTCACAGAAGAAAAAGATGGCATACCTGTACTATTAAAGTATTTCGGGTCACTTACGACTCACTGGAGAATTGATCCCCCCGCGGACTTTGTGCGGCAAAGGCACCCTCAAGGTAGGACCCTCTGTGGGAGACTTCTTCTCCCGTTAGGGAGCTTCGGCTTCTGAATCCCTGGGCATAGTCCTTTTCCTCCTCCGGCCATCTTCCTTCATAAAGACGCTCGCTCCCTCGGCTAGAACGGGCAGCGTTGGGGGCCCGCGTCCGCCTGTATTATCCTCCCCAGTATCTTCCTTCAAGGGCTCCGGGTAGGGTGCGACCTGGAGCATCTTTTCCAATACCGGATTGTCCAAACCCTCAGGGAGGGGGGCCGAACACCGCCTTTGTTAGCCAGTCCTGGTCAAAAAGCAAACTCTCAGAAATAACTTCGTAACAAATGAGAGATAGTATGTTCGGCCGGAAGATTCCTTACCTGTTCGGCGGCGCGGTTACTGCTGAGGCCCACGTCCTTGGTGATTTCCGGAGACTCTACCTGAGGTCCGAAGAATGACTTGTACATCTCCTCATGCGTCAGGCCGAGGAAATTTTGGATGACACGTGGTCCCTCGGGATTGAACTCCCACAAGCTAAGGGGCCGGGGTTTGCAAGGCTGGACTTGACGAACCAGCATAACTTGTATTACAGCAACCAAACTAAAATCTCCATTGAAGAGATCTCGAATGTGGCTTTGCAGTATAGGCACGTCATTGGCTGGATCCCATCTCAGACCTCTGCTGGTCCATGACATCAGTTATGGTGGAGGGCCCGAGCGGAAGACAGGGGCGGCCGCCCACTTGGCACTTCTAGGAGTCGTGATGTAGAACCACTCCTGTTGCCACAATTCAGACACCTCTGGAATGGAACCTTTGGGCCATGGAGCTCCCGTCATCTTGCATATTGAGGCACCTCCACACGCTGCATGTTGCCCCTCGATCATCTTCGGCTTTACTTCAAAGGTCTTGAGCCACAAGCCAAAGTGAGGGGTAACCCGGAGGAAGGTCTCACACACGATAATAAATGTCGTGATATGAATAAAGGAGTCCGGAGCTAGATCATGGAAGTCTAGCCCGTAATAAAATATCAAACCCTTCACGAAAGGATCCAGAGCAAGTCCTAGACCTCGAAGGAAGTGGGAGACGAACACGACACTCTCGTTGGGTTTGGGGGAGGGGACGGCCTGCCCTCGGGCAGGCAGCCGATGCACAACCTCGGCGATCAGATATCTGGCCTCCCTCAACTTTTTGATGTCTTCTTTCGTGACGGAGGAAGGCACCCATCGGCCTTGAAGGCCAGATCCGGACATGATTGAAGGTTCGGAGCACTTGACCTGAACTTTGGGTGTTTGAGCTTGAGGTGGGGGAAGGATTCGATTGAGCACGGGAGGGAAAAAAGTAAAAGCCTTGTCCCTTTATAAAGAGGGTGAATATCAAGCATCCTCTCTGTGGCCGTTTGGACTTTCCTATAGTCTAGGAGTCCTAGAAGCGGTTGGGTTACCCACGCCCGTATTGATGAGAATCCCAAAATAAGGGGACACGATCTCTGCTTTAATAAGACGTGCCAAGGAAACCGCCTCGCATGACACGCTGAGGTGGGACAATAAAACGATTCAAATAAAAGGCTTGGCCATGGTGCGATGTCACGCTACGGATTACGTCAGCAGATTAGATTTGTGTAAATATTATTCTCTCTATGGCAATATGTGGAAACTTATTTTGCAGAGCCGGACACTATCTTTGTGTTCAACATCTTCTATGAAGTACTTGAGGAGGAACCCGCCTTGCAATGCCGAAGACAATTTGCATGCCGGACTCGTCGTCATTGAAGCCTGGTTGAGGGGCTACTGAGGGAGTCCTAGATTAGGGGGTGTCCGGATGGCCGGACTATAACTTCAGCCGGACTCGTGGACTATGAAGATAGAAGATTGAAGACTTCGTCCTGTGTCCGGAAGGGACTTTCCTTGGCGTGGAAGGCAAGCTTGGCGATACGGATATGTAGATCTCCTACCATTGTAACCGACTTTGTGTAACCCTAACCCTCTCCGGTGTCTATATAAACCGGAGGGTTTTAGTCCGTAGGACAACATACAAAAGAACAATCATACCATAGGCTAGCTTCTAGGGTTTAGCCTCTCCGATCTCATGGTAGATCTACTCTTGTACTACCCATATCATCAACATTAATCAAGCAGGACTTAGGGTTTTACCTCCATTAAGAGGGCCCGAACCTGGGTAAAACTTTGTGTCCCTTGCCTCCTGTTACCATCCGGTCTAGACGCACAGTTCGGGACCCCCTACCCGAGATCCGCTGGTTTTGACACCGACACCCGTGTTTACTCCAGCATCTTGTGTAGGACATATAATCCATTATTAAAAGAATTACTCAGTTGCTGGATGCAGCAGAAGTCGGTCTTATGGCCGAAGGCGGGCCTGCCGTCCTTTTTCTTCTTGTCCTTGAGCTCTCCACCCTGTGCGCCGTAGTAAAACATAGCACTGTCGAGAACAGACTTGATGTGGGTGTAATCCTTTTGTTAATGTTCTTCGACGAGTCCAAGTAAAGAGCGTGGGAGTATCGGGGGTAGAGGATGATGAGGACGGCGCGCCCGCCGCTGCGCAAAATAAGTACACCTCAAATTAATTAGCCTCCACCATGCAAATGAATGATTGAAATCAAAGGAAGGATATCCGTGCGGATGACTTACATGGGATGATAAGGCACAAGAATCGCCTCCTTGTCCTTATTGGCGAGCATGAAATTGACGATGTATTCCCTCGCGTATTTCACAGTGCTTTGCGCAGACTCCCAAGAAGGGCTCGTGCATGAAGTACGGGTCAGCGACACAGATATGAGGTATCTGCTCAACCCCGATGAGGTAGTTCATGTGCAAAGCATAAAGGCGGACAAATGCAAAATCCAGCTTTATCAAGTGAAACATGTCGAAGATGTAATCGAATCGATGGAAGAACTTCTCCGCGGGGAATGTGTCGACGTACGACAATCCCCGCGACACGTTAACCACGTAGAGTGGGTATCCTGGATTTTTTGAGGAGATGAGGCCTTTCTCTATCCACAGCGCATCTTCATGAAGTCTCCTTAAATCGCCGAATCTGGCCCCTATCGCTGCTTCAGGTAGGATTGGTTGACCGGGGATATGCCATTTTGCCGCACCGGGGATATCTATACGGTCTTGAACCCGAGGCTGCTGAGGCTGCTGGATCATAGAAACGGCTTTTTTGCCTTTCCTCGATCTCTTCCTAGATTTCTTTACCACCGGCAGGTTGTCCATATACGTTCATACTTCGGAGGCGGCAATTCGGGCACCGACTCATGAGGCTCAAACCCTATGTAGGCGCCAGTATTGACATACGGTTGAGTGTCAACGTCATCCTCATCCTCATCTATGGTGACATCACCAGCGACTAATGGAGTAGGCAAGGTATTGATGTTCATAACTAACTGCGTGCTCGTGGGTGCGCTCCCGGGCACCTCCATATGAAGCAGGCTCTTTGGCGACAAGAGAACCCACCCATTGCAACAATCATCAAGCTGCCGTGGGGTCTCGTCGTCATCCCCCACTAGAACTGGAGGATCCAAATTCTCGTGGCCAGGTTTGACACTGGCCACGGAAACCTTGAAGACTTCCGGGGGGATCGGTCGGCTGTGGAACAATGGTTCCTTCAGCTCCATTATCGTCGCCTTCCCCACGTCCACCTTCTAGTCGCCGATGGTGTACAATATGGTGAACGGGGTTTCGTTAGCCTGCAATGAAAAGTCTGCGACGTGAGACATCCGAAAGGCAACGAAAACGAGAGATTATACATTTATTGAAGGGGGCCGGTGTGATAGATACCGTGAGGGCGTCGAACTCAGCCAAAGAAGAAGCACCGCCGAGCACGTCTGGTGCCGGAGCCAGTGCCGGAGTACGTGCGGAAGCCGGTGCAGGAGCAGGTGCAGGAGCCGGTGCTGGAGCAGGTGCAGCTGCAGGTGCTGGTGCAACGCTAGTCAAGCTGCTCCTGAGGAAGTCAGCAAGGGGAAAGTCCGCTGCATTTTTTTCTGGATTTTGCCTCCTCCAATTGAAAATAGCTGGAACCAAGGTAGTAGACATATCTAAAACCACCTGTCTTGCGGCAACTACCGCTATTGCGACTGTCTCAGATGATTTCTTTTCAAGCGCAATCTCAACCTTCTTGTTGATGTTTTCTTCAGTTAACCTCCATCTTTCCTTTCTCTCCTTCGTGGTCTCACAGTAGTACTTCTTCCACGTGGCGCTGTCTCCGACACTGTGCACGCATCCATACGACGGTCGAGTCTCCACTTGGAGTCCTTTCAATATGTTCAACGCCCGGTTGAATGGAGTGTCCCACTTGGGCCTCGCCAACGCCTTAGACGGCGAGTCGCTTTTGGCCGCAATCGTGTGCTACTCTCTCTACAAAAGCACAAGGATCGTTTACAAATATGACTAACGTGCAGTCGAATTGATCAGAAACTAAAATTACCAGGAGTCTCATGAACTCCGTCGTGACCGCGTTGTTCTCGAAAACCTTCTTCACTGGGTCCCAACGGTGCCGAGCCTTGAGGACGCCATGCTCCTGCGGGATGGTGAACTCCGCCAAGGGGTCTGGGATGCCCAGACTCGCGGCTTCCGAGTCCTCCTTGGCCCATATGGACCTCTTCCCCCCATAACCACGGCTTCCGAGGTGGTGGCACCCAATGTTATTCTGTTGAAGCCCCTTCATGTACTCCAACTTTTTTTGGCAGCTTCGGCCTCACAAGCCGCCTTGAATATTTCAAAGTGCTCTGCCGTGATTGTCGGATTATTCTTTACAATCTCAGAGTAGGGTTCCTTTTCGTTCATGATCCGATATTTCACCCTTGCCTTCCAGGCGGCCAACGCGTCTCTAAACTTGCTCATGGCGTGTTTGTTTATCTTCTTCATTGTCGGGTCCTTATCTAGATCTTTATAATCCTTTTCATTCCGGCCCAGGAACAAGAATATCTAGTGCAGCTTCTTTAGGAGGGAGGGCCTCATATTATCTATGTTGTTTAGTTTCTCATCGTTGATGGTGGCGCTTGTTTGTATGATGTAGCCTATTTGATTGCCATAGCACGCGCGCGTTTCCTGGGGCGCGTTTGGCTCAAAATTGCCGTCGTCCACCTCCGTGACCACTAGTCTAGTAGTCCTGAGCTTGTTAGGAAGCCGTCACTTCTTTGCTTTCAGTTCTATACCAGCTCTGCTCCTTGAGGCAGCGCCGGTCTCAGTCTCAGCGCCGGTATCGATGCGGGTCTCAGTCTCGACGTCGGTCTTAGTCTCAGCACCGGTCTGCATGTCGGTCTCAGTCCCCGATGCGACCGGTGGGCCCAGCAATAACATCGGTTGATCATCGGCAAGTCCAAAAAATTCGTCTGCCGCCAGGTAGACATCGTCGCAATCACCAGAACCCTGTCCTTCATCATTGCTAGCCATGTTTCCTACAATTAAATCTAGTAAATTAATTCTAGACCTAATAAAATGAATAATGACATAAAAAGGCCTATGTTTTGCAGGAATGTTGACTCCTTCCCAGTGCGGCAAATCCTGGGCACTCGATATGTCCTAGTTTGTAGCAAAAGTCATGCCGAAATTCACGGAAAATTTCGGCATCACTTTTGCTAAAAAGTGGACAAATCGAGAACCTGAAATTTGCTGGAACGGAAATGAATCAACATTCCGGCAAAACATAGGCCACTCAATTTCATTCCCTGGAAACAACAAAGCCACTTGGGCACAATCGAACCACTTCAATGAAAAGATATAACATGAGCAAACACTATTGAGGAATTTGCATATAACATGGCCACTTTAATGAAAAGATATAATCAACAATAATGGAATATGCAAATGAACATCAATGACATATATCATATAACAACAATCTTGTTTTTTGTTTACATAGCAGCAATTAGTTTAACAAAGTTTTTGAAAAGAAAAACAATTCTGTTTTTTGTTTATAGCTAAATGCCATAGCTATTGTTTTTTATTTATAGCTCAATAGTTTTGTTTTTTGTCTAAAGCTAAAAGTATAGGAACTCAATTTTCTCTAACCCTTCTGACCTCACCGAAATTTCCACAGCAAGACCTTAGTACCTATACCCAATTTCTTCAAAAATATTCAGGTCTATAGTCCAAATAATTCAAATTTCATTTGAATGAAATTTGGAACAGATTCAGGTCCATAGTCCAAATAATTTTTTATAGCTAAGTGTTTTTTGTTTATAGCCTTTGTTAATTTAAATCTAAATGCTACTATTATTTACATACCCTCTATTAATTTAAAGCTAAATGGAATTATTATTTAGGCATTTTCAAAATTAATTGCCCTAGCTAATTTCCTAAAAAATTGCTAATCATTTTTCCTAAATGCTAAAAAATGCCTACTGCCCTAAACAAATCTAGGGTTCATATGAATACCTAGGGTTCATATGAACACCTAGGTTTCATATGAACATCAACATAGCATCAACATATAGATGAATTGCCTTAGCAGAGAGAGAGAGGAGGGTAGGGGAGAGGAGAGGCAGAGCCTTACAGTCGGCGGCAAGGGCAGGCTCTGGCTCGGGCGGCAGAGGTCGAGGGCAGGCTCGGGCGGCGGTGAGCTCGAGGGAGTCAACGGTGAGGTCGGCGACGGCCTCAGGCGGCGGCTGTGAGGTCGAGGGCGGCCTCGAGCGGCGGCGGTGTGGTTGAAGGCGGCCTCGGGCGGCGAGTGTGGTTGAAGGCGGCAGGGCAACGACTGCGATGGAGCAGTTGGTGGAGATGGGGAGTCGAGGGGGAAGGACATAGCGAAATTTTGAGCCCGCGCGGCCGGGGGTTAAGTCAAACTAGCAGTAGCGCGTTTTGCCGAAACGCGCTATAGCTAAGTTAGCTATAGCGGTTTCCAGTGAAACGCACTACAGCTATTCCTTTCTGTTTTCTCTTTCTTTTTCTTTTGTTTTCTTTACATTTTCTTTTTTCATTTCTCCTTTTTCTATTTCTTTCATTTTCATTTACTTTTCTACTTATTTTTCTATCTATTTTCTTTTTCATAGTAGTAGCACAGCTACAAAGCTTTTAGAAGTAGCGTGCTTCTGGAAGAACCGCTACTACTATTCCTAGCCTACCAGCACAAGCAAGGGGATTATAGTAGTAGCGCTTTTCCGCGCAGACGCGCTACTGCTACAACAATGATTGTAGCGTGCTTTAGTAACACGCGCTACTAATAAGTAGCAATACTGCCGTGTTTTGACCAGCGCTACTGCTATACCTTTGTATATAAGGTTTTCTCTATTAGTGCAAGGCGCCGAGAAGAAGGCCAAGAAGAAGGCCAAGGGGACTAGAGGTGGCCTCCGTCCCAAGGGTACTTCGGGCGTGGCGTCCGAAGACGCCGAAACTCACTTTGGCGCCGAAGATGAGGAGGAGGAGGAAGAGGCAGAAGAAAGAAACTTCCCCCTCCCCGAGGGGGGAAAGAATAGGGCGGCCTCCACAGATCTGGAAGCGGAGGCGTCCAAGAAGGGAAAGGCTTCCCTCGTAGATAGCTCCATGTGAGACGTCGATACCAGCCCAGAACGGCGCCCTCGAGATAAGCCCTTGGCGAGTCGTGAGTATCCGAAGACCCTGACGCATTCATTATCCACCTCTTTATTTCATAATTTTAACATGTTGAATCATGCACTTGCAGTCCGGCTCGTTCCTCCCTTGAGCGATCCTCATCTTCGAGGAACTCGCTTGACCCGAAGGTGATGGACAGCGGGTCCTTTCCGACGGCCTCCTCTCCCAGGGCCATGGATGACACCTAGATGTTGTCCCGAAGGAGCCCCGGCCAGGGAGAGACGCAGGAGGCCGTTAGGACGGCACCAGAGGGCGAGACCTCGGCCGCCAGACACATGGGGGAGCAGATCCCCATGGAGACTGGCGATGGGGGCCATGTCTAATTTGGCCCCCAGCCGAATACGGTCATGGAGACCTATATGGCTCTGAATTTGGCAAGCAGCCTCCTTCATCTGAAGGAGGTGTGTCCATTCCGCCGGTGACCTCTATCCAACCAGAGGCGCCGGATACTCTACTGGAAATGCTGCGAAGCACTTCCATCATTGAGGAACACCGCACCCTCATGGGTGCGGTGATTGAGAAGATTCAGTCCGCGAAGAGCGGACTAACCGAAGCATGCACAAGACTTTTAATAGGCTCTAAGGTAAGCAGTGAAAAGAAAGTCACAATATAGACAATATCCGCTGAGACTCTGTTCGGGGTTCGGAAAGAAGAGTCGAACAGAGGATCAAATAGTTTTTCGCAGGAGACTAACCATGTATGTGTATTTGAATAAGCAAGCGTCGCTGCTAGCCGTGACTTCTCATGCCGCCGAAGTCTCCGGACTGAAGCAAAGGCTGGAGCAGACCGAGGAAGAGCTCGGTCATGCGAAAAAGTAGCTGGAGGACAATCAAGGTATTCAATCATTTTGTGCATGTCCGGAAAGTATGAATGTTTTTGCGCTGACCATAGTGCCATGATATTTTCGTAGGGGCGGCGACCGAGGTGGAGGCCCTCAACAAGGCGCTGGCCGAGGCTGAGGAGGGAGCGGTAAAGGAAAAAGCTACCTGAGAAAAAGCATGAGTCCAGGGTTGGTGAGGTCCAGCAGGAGCTCCAGGACGCCGTGAAGAAATGCGAGTCCTTGGAGCGCCAGAATGCGGACCAAGAGTCTGAACTTCCTATGGCCCGCCAAAGCGCAAAAGAGGCCCGGCCGAAGCCCAAGCTTCCCTATGGGAGATCCAAGAGGCCAAGAAGATCGTGACAGGTAAGGCTTTCATTATGCAAAGCAAGTGTGTGAGCAAGAGGTATCTCTTAGTCACCCGGATTTGGAGTTCTCCAGGGTCATTTGCGGATTTGCCGCGCAGTGTTTCTGACGCTGTAGAATTCTTCCAGGACGAAGAGGGGAGCTCAATGGAGAAGTTGTTCTGGTCGCAATACCTTGCGCCAGAACATACGGTGCCCTTTAGCGACCAGCTAAAACAGTTGGTCGAGCTGCATAGGGTGGCCGAACTAGCCATGAAGGATTTGATAATCTGGTTGTGGCCTACAGAAGCTATACGCGTCAGCTACCTCGGCCTCGTGAAGTAGCTCGTCAATGTCTGCCCTTAGCTTGACGCAATCAAGCGGTTGGTCTGCATAGAAGGTGCGCGGATGGCCTTCGCCCGTGTCAAGATACAATGTGCGAAGATGGACGTTGTCAAGCTCGCGACCTAAGGATCGCCAGCGGGCAAGGAGCACCGCACGCCTGAGCGGTATTTTGAAGATGTTCTGAAGGGATCCGGCATTGTAGCGGAGCAATGTGCTAAGGACATTATTTTTGAATGAATATATTCATGTTATCCCGTCCTGTATGATGAAAACAATGCTGATATGTAATATAATGCTTTGTTGTTTATTATTTAAAGGTGTACCTCGTGTGCGGCTGTTTTATCAAGTCTGAGAGTTGGCTAGTCGTCGGCTTCAGCCCCCACATAGGTAGTACGGGGGTGTTCGGGATGAATCTAAACACACTTTATCAACGAATTTGGTCCTTGAAGGAGGTGTTTAGCACAACGAACCAGGCAATCGGACTATTTAGCTTTACCACCCTCACTAAGCCATAGGAGTTTGACAATAAAAATGTAGGCACAGCCCCTAGTATCCGAAAGAGGGTGTTGTAAACACCTGATCGAATAAGAACTGATTCATCGCATAATGCGGAAAAAATCGCTAAAGATTTGAAACCTCCGAAGAGCTGACCGGCTCACGCCGCATCACGACAGTCAGTTTCGGCTTTCTCTACTAAGTTGCTCATCTGGATAAACTAGGACAGAATTGCAGTAGTTCTCCCTTTACTACCCTAGCCGATATAGCGGAACATAAGGTAGTAAGCACAGGAGCCGGGCAACCCAACTATTGACCAAAGACATGATTCGGAGCCAATGCATATAATGCTATATTCAAAGTGCCAAACATTACTATAAAAAGTGTTCGAACTTTGTTGTCGTATTATGGGGCACAATGAATCCCCTGATGGACTAAAGCGTACCAAAGTTTACGGGTGCGATTTGATAAGATTATCAAAAGAGCAAACTAGTGCCGCAAAAGTTGGGCTGCAAACTATTTCCATTATAGTTTGATTAATACGTCAAAGCGTATGTGTATAAGTAGTCCAATCAGCAACAGGGCTATTTAATATGCCAGAACCAAGGGAGAGCTGCGAGCGGGTCCTGAAAACAGGTAGAGTGACCATTAAAGAGACCACCTATAAATTCCCTTACACGTCAATATCTTGTGCTGCCTTGGTGTATTTATCCTTTCGAAAGGACCCGTGATCAGGCCATTAGGAAGGGCCTATGGAAAAGAAACCTTAAAAAGGAAAGAAAAAAGAGAAAAAGTGAAAGTATGTGTGTCCAGGGGAGGTCGAGCCGTATTATGGATCATAATCTGGTTATGCCTCCGTCTATGCCCATGGTATTTTGAGTGCTTAGTTATGTACGTGTGGTACGAACGCCGCCACTTGGTAGGGGCTAGGACGGAGGCCGAATTGCTAGTCGAGCTCTTGACAAGCTAGGTTGTACTATTGTGGAGTAGTCCGGACTCGTTTGACGGTGTCCTGGAGCTCGACCGCCGAATTGAGGTTCTACTTCGAGAGGCTCCTCTATACTTCTGCTGCTAAAGCAGTGGTGTGCTCCTCAGTACGGAGGGAGCATTCTATGTTTCCATTGACTGTTATGACGCCGCCTGGTCCGAGCATCTTGAGCTTGAGATAAGCATATTGTGGCGCCGCATTGAATCGAGCAAATGCAGTTCGTCCGAGCAGTGCGTGATAGCCACTGCGGAGGGGGACGATATCGAAGATCAACTCTTCGCTTCGGAAGTTGTCCGGGGATCCAAAGACAACCTCTAGGGTGATTGAGCCCGTACAGCGGGCCTCTACACCTGGTATGACTCCTTTAAAGGTGGTCCTTTTGGGCATGATCCTTGAGGGATTAATACCCATTTTGCGCACTGTATCCTGATAGAGCAGGTTCAGGCTGCTGCCACCATCCATGGGGACTCGCGTGAGATGGAATCCATCAATGATTGGGTCAAGGACCGATGCGACTGAACCACCATGACGGATACTGGTCAGATGGTCCCTGCGATCGAAGGTGATCGGGCAGGAAGACCATGGGTTGAACATTGGGGTGACTGGCTCCCGCGTAGACGTCCCTATGCGCGCGTTTGTGCTCCCTCTTGGGGATATGGGTAGCGTATATCATGTTCACTGTTTTAACTTGGGGGGGGGACTTCTTTAGTCCCCCTGTGTTCGGTGGACGGGACTCCTCGTTATTGTCCTTGCTTTGCGATCCCTTCTCTTTGTTCTCGGCATTTAATTTGACAGCCTGTTTAAAAACCCAGCAGTCTCTGTTGGTATGATTGGCTGGTTTGTCTGGGGTGCCATGGATCTAGCATGGACTATCGAGTATGTGGTCCAAGATGGATGGGCCCTGATTGTTTCTTTTATATGGCTTCTTTTGCTGGCCGGACTTGGAGCCACTAAATCCGGCGTTGACCGCTGTGTCGTCGATATTGTCACCGCTGCTTCAACGCTTGTGCCTGTAGCGTCGGGGCTTGCCATTGTTGTTTTTGGTCTCAGAGGTGCCAGCCTTGCTTGTAGTGTTTTTGCTACGGGCTTGCCATCTATCGTCGCCCGCGCAAAAGTGGGTCATGAGTGCCATGAGGGCTGCCATGGACTTCGGCTTTTCTTGGCCGAGGTGACGGGCAAGCCATTCGTTGCGGATGCTATGCTTAAAGGCCGCTAGGGCTTCGGCATCCGGACAATCAACAATTTGGTTCTTTTTAGTTAGGAACCTGGTCCAAAATTTTCTGGCTGACTCTTCGGGCTGTTGAACTATGTGACTTAAGTCATCCGCATCCGGAGGTCGTACGTATGTACCCTGGAAGTGGTCGCGGAAGCCGTCTTCCAAGTACTCCCGGTTGCCAATAGAGTTTTCAGGTAGACTGTTTAACCAGTGCCGAGCTGGCCCTTTGAGTTTAAGCGGGAGGTATTTTATGGCAAGAAGGTCATCACCGTGGGCCATATGAATATGGAGAAGAAAATCTTCAATGCATACCGCGGGATCTGTTGTTCTATCGTATGATTCGATGTTCACAGGTTTAAACCCTTCGAGGAAGTCATGCCCCATTACTTCATCAGTGAAGCAAAGAGGGTGTGCGGCGCCTCTATATCGGGCCATATCGTGACGTAGCTCGGATGGAGTCCGTCTACGGCATTCGGTCCGGGCGTGAGTAGGTTTGTCACACCCGAATAGGTAACTGTCATCGCATGTCGGGGAACGCCCCCGTGATCCGTAGATCGATCAGGTATGTCCTCCTCTGATGTCTAGGTCTTGCTGAAGGTCATATGTATATGCCCTAGCTGTTTTATTCCTGCCTTTACAGCAAGGTGGTACGGGCTGGTGTTCGGCTTGGGTTGCTACTTTTTCCCGACCACGTGGTGGTCGGTCAGCCGCATTGTGCACTGATGGTACGGGCTCCAACGCCTCATCATCGAATTTAGGTAGTAATTTGCGCTACGGGTAACTTTTGGGTGGTCACTCACGGCCGTATTCCTAGGCTGCTAGGACGTTAGTCCATCTATCATTGAGCAAATCTTGATCAGCTTGAAGCTGTTGCTGCTTCTTTTTCAGCCTCCTTGAAGTGGCTATTAGCCGGCGCTTAAAGCACTCCTGCTCGAGAGGTTCCTCAGGCATGATGAAATCCTCATCCTCGAGGCTCACCTCATCCTCGGAGAGTGGAAGATAATTACTATCCTCCGAGTCTTCGTGCATGGCCTATTCATCAGGGTTGACCCACCCTTCTTCCTGCTCGTCCAGTTCAGAAGTTGGCTCAACGGGGTCTTCATTGTCTCCGGCATCATCTAGAGTATTGTTTTCTCCTGTGCCGGAATTGCTATCTTTTTCACGGTGTGACTTAGAGCGGCACCGCTGTCGTCGGCGCTTTGGCTATATCTCAGGGGGTTTATCTTCCACTGGGTCTTCTTTGTCATCGTTGTTAACTTCTTTGGGTGTGTCCACCATGTATACGTCGCAAGAGGAGGTGGCCGTACAACGCCTGGTAAATGGTGGGGTTTTGGGCCTGCTCCTCTTCGGCATCGTCGTCCATACCATCGATGTCTTTGGATTTGTAGTTGAGCATGTCAGTTAGATCTACGACAGTGGCTATTAGGTGGGGTGGGTGGGAAGCGAAATTCCTCGTCATCCACACCCAGTTCAAACCGGATATAATTCGGCTCAGAGTCCCCTACTAAAGAGAGGGTTTTTAATGAGTTTAGCACATCGCCTAAAGGTGAATGCCGGAAAATGTCCGCGGAACTGAATTCGACGATTGGCACCTAGTAAGGCTTGGCAGACGCGGATGCATGTACTTCGGAACCAGTGACCGAAGATGAATCTGGGGGTCCGGTGATGCAGACCCTGCTCAAGGTTTAGTCTGTGTGCGGCTCCAACGTCGATGAGTCTTCGGCTTCCGTGGCAGGGTTAAGCTTCCCGACTTCGGATGCCACAAGCTGCTCCTGATCTAGGGCCAGAGCGCTTACAGGCGCAATCTCCTGGGTATGATCCGATGACAGATTTAGGTCATCTTCATTGTGATAGCAGGGAGTGGCTTCCATGGGCGCAAATCCGTCGAAGATCAAGTCTCTGCGGATATCAGCAACGTAGTTCAAGCTTCCAAACCTGACCTGACGGCCAGGGGCGTATCTGTCGATGTGCTCTAGATGGCCAAGCGAGTTGGCCCACAGTGCGAAGCCACCGAATACAAAGATCTAGCCAGGGAGAAAGACATCTCCCTGGGCAGCGATGTTGTAGATGATGGATGGAGCGATCGAACCTTCTGATGATGGCACAGCGGAACTCTCAATGAAAGCACCAATGTCGGTGTCAAAACCAGGGGATCTCGAGTAGGGGGTCCCGAACTGTGCATCTAAAGTTGATGGTAGTAGGAGACAGGGGGCATGATGTTTACCCAGGTTCGGGCCCTCTCTATGGAGGTAATACCCTACTTCCTACTTGATTGATCTTGATGAGTATGAGTATTACAAGAGTTGATCTACCTCGAGATCGTAATGGCTAAAACCTTAGAAGTCTAGCCTATCTGATCTACATCTATGGTTTTGCCATTACGATCTCGTGGTAGATCAAATCTTGTAACCCCTATACTCATCAAAGTCAATCAAGCAGGACGTAGGGTATTACCTCCATTAAGAGGGCCCGAACCTTGGTAAACATTGTGTCCCCCTATCTCCTATTACCTTCGAGCCTTAGACGCACAGTTCGGGACCCCCTACCCGAGATCTGCAAGTTTTGACACCGACGGATACTACGAAGAACATGAGGGGAAAATATGAGAGAAATACACTCATATCAATGAGAACAATCACACATGTGCTAGATCCATGAACATAACGATTGATCCAAGATCCAAATACAACAAAGGACGATACAAGAGGCGGAAGTTCTTCTCCGTGAGGAGGTCTTGAGGGGTCTCCCCGTGAGGGGTCTTGAATCCACTTGGGGGGTCTTCCCCGTAGAGGTCGTGAACTCCGATGGAGAAGGTATCAAGCAGATGAGCAAAGCTCTATCTCTCAAGTGGGATAATCCTTTGCTAACCCTAGAAAAAGGAAGGAGAAGGGATATATATATAGTATAAAGGGCCGAAAGGATACACGGGCTTTGGGCGGATGTCCGGGTTGTCGGGCTGGATGTCTCGGCCTTCGAGGGGGTGCCAGTTGTTCGGGCTATTGTGGAAGGATGTCCGGGGCCTGGGACATAGGCTTCAGTGAGGCTATGTGATGGCGTGTCGGATTTCTAGGCCTAGGCCGGATGTCATTGAAGAAGTTTATCGTTTTAGAGCTATCAAGATAAACAACGCCGAAGGCAGTAATTCGAGGGTGGTTAATGGGCAAAGAAATAAACATTATATTTCAGGTAAACACATTAATATTGAAATCAATATTATTCAAACTATGACACCAGAAGAGCACATAAGGGAAACCTTCTGGAACGCTCCAAAACCCTGAAAGGTGTAGATATGTTGTACGGTAAGTAAACCGACTCCAAAAGTTCCAAGTACTTTCTGTTCGTTTTGGAATATTTAAAAAATTAGGAAAATAATAAAAAGTCTGAAAAGTGCATGTGGGAGCGACAAGCCCGAGGGGCGTGCCCTTCCCCCTGAGGCATGCCTCTCAGGCTTGTGGCCCCCTCGTGGACTATCCCGACACCATTTTTCTTCCATATTGCACGTCCTGCATGAAAATTTTCATTATATATACTTCTTGTTGTTTTGACCACTGTATCGCAAAATTCTCCTCTGTTCTTGTTTTATGTTGTTTTTTCTAGATTTCCGAAGCATGGAATCATGTCTTCCTCCTGCTCCAACAACTTGGAATGATGCTTGGTTGATACAGATGGAGGAGGGAGGAGGTTTAGGAAGTCACCATGGACGAAGATGAGGCAGATTCGCTTGAGTTCCACCTTCCATATTTGGAGATGGGCACTCAGTAGGATCAAAAGTATGTCTAGAGGCGGGGTGATTAGACTAATTGACCAAATAAAAATCTAGCCTTTTCCCAATTTTCATTCTTGGCAGATTTTAGCAACATAGCACAAGTCAAGCAATCAAACTACACATGCAATTCTAAGAGTATAGAAGCGGAATGTAAAACAATTGCATATGAAGGTAAAGGGATGAGTTTGAGGGAGCAAACGCAATGTTGACACAGAGATTTTCTATCCGTGGTTCCGATAGGTGGTGCTATCGTACATCCACGTTGATGGAGACTTCAACCCACGAAGGGTAACGGTTTCGCGAGTCCACGGAGGGCTCCACCCATGAAGGGTCCACGAAGAAGCAACCTTGTCTATCCCACCATGGCCGTCGCCCACGAAGGACTTGCCTCACTAGGGTAGATCTTCACGAAGTAGGCGATCTCCTTGCCCTTACAAACTCCTTGGTTCAACTCCACAATCTTGTCGGAGGCTCCCAAGTGACACCTAGCCAATCTAGGATACACCACTCTCCAAAAGTAACAAATGGTGTTTTGATGATGATCTCATTGCTCTTGTGCTTCAAAATGATAGTCTCCCGAACACTCAACTCTCTCTCATAGGATTGGATTTGGTAAGAAGGATATTGAGTGGAAAGCAACTTGGGGAAGGCTAGAGATCAAGATTTATGTGGTTGGAATGGAATATCTTGACCTCAACACAAGTGTAGGTGGTTCTGTTTCAGAAAATATGTATTGGAAGTGTAGGCATGTTCTGATAGCTCTCTCCACGAATGAAGAGTGGGTGTAGGGGTATAAATTGCCTCCACACAAAATCTAACCGTTACACACAAATCACCAAACTCGGTGGGACCGAATCATGAAACTCAGTCAAACTGATTTAGTTCAAAATGTGAACGTTAGGATTCTCGGTGGGACTGACATGTCAACTCGGTGGGACCGATTTTGTTAGGGTTAGGGCATAACGTAATCTTGGTGAGACCAATTACACAAACTTGGTGAGACCAATTTTGGTAATGGACTAACAAAGAGTTGGTCAGGCAAACTCGGTTGGACCGTTTCACTCATCTCGGTTGGACCGAAGTGTTACGAAAGGGAAACAGAGAGTTTACATTGCAATCTCGGTGGGACAGATCACTCATCTCGGTTTAACTGAAACGTTACGAAGGGAAACAGAGAGATAACAATCCCATCTCGGTGAGACCGAGATCCCTATCGGTGAGACCGAAAAGACTAGGGTTTCTGGCAGTTGCTATGTCAACTGAACTCGGTGGCACCGGATAGAAAGAATCAGTGGGGCCGAGTTGGAAATTTGGTGCGCGACATATGTGGGGCCGAGTTGGAAATTTTGGAACATATCACTAAGCATTTTGAGCAAGCACCTCATTAAGCAACAACTCATCCCTTCTTAATAGTATTGGCCATTCCTATAGACTCAATGTGATCTTGGATCACTAAAATAGAAAATGTAGAGTCTTGTGCTTTGAGCTTGAGCCAATCTTTTATCCGTAGCATTTTGAAGGGTCCACTTTCTAATCCATGCCATGCCAACCATTGAGCTTTCCTGAAATATTCATCTTGGAATAGCATTAGCTCAATGAGCTATATGTTGTTAGGAATTACCAAAACCACCTAGGGATAGTTGCACTTTCAATCTCCCCCTTTTTCGTAATTGATGACAACATATAGATCAAAGCTTCGACAAATGATAAATAAGATTGAAAAGACATCGTCGCTTTTAGAAGTATGTGATAAGCAAGAGGTCCCCCTAAATTTGTGCATTATTTAAAATTTGATTGTGAATTCAAATGCACAATCGATTAGGATCATGGGTTACTCTTCCATGTCACATACATCTTGGTGGAGCGCTCAAAATGATAGAGATTAAAAGCATGCACTCATCACCAAGCAAGTGAATGATCATATAAGGAATGTAAAGGATAGCATCATTTCACCAAACATTAATGTAGCATATGGTCAACCACATGATCAAAAAGTATCTCATAAGGACATAAATTATTGCACACAAGCACTCAATAAAGAAGTTCAACCAAAATACCAAGAGAGTTAAAAAAGAACACTCTCTCTCTCTCGAGTCCTATGATCTATACATTTTTCTCCCCCTTTGGCAACAAGTTACCAAAAATTTCAAAAAATTCATAGTGCTAAACGACTTTCAGGCTTGATCTTCATGAGGTGGTGTAGAGAGAACTCCAAGGACGAAGGCTTCCGATAAAGTAGTTGGAGCTGATGGAGTGGGCGCTGGAGGTGGAACTAGAGCTGTAGCTGCTGGTGCTGATGCTGTAGCTCTAGTGTTTGTCACTGGCACTGTTGCAGATCTCTGTCCTCTGGGCACTCTGGCAAAAGCATCTGTGGTAAACTTGCCCTTCTTCTCCTCTGCTTCCTCCTGAAGTTCCTCAACTGCAGTTTGGATCTTAGTTACCTTGACATCAAGATCATAGAACTTCTGCTCAACAATCCTCTCCAAGATCTCCTGGTTGTTGGTCAGGGTGGCCAAGCCCTTCTCAATCCTCAGGGTGGATTGGATCAGATATCCAAGCTGGTATTGCTTGCTCTTCAAAAATACCTGAGATGCATCCTCTGTTGTTGGCCTCTTTGCAGCCTTCTCTGCCTTAGCCTTCTCTCTCTTTTCATGTGCTTGAGCTGAAGATGGTTCATTTTCATCCATCACTATGGTATTATCTTCAAATTTAGGATAGATGGGAAGGTGCTCCTTGTCCAAAAGATATGTGCCCGTGCCCATCTTTGAGTTAATGAGCTCCTGAATTTGTGGGGCACACCCACAACTTCTCTTCTGGTCAGCGGCAGTCCTCTTGATTGTCTCAACAATCAAACTCATGACCTGGAACTTCTGTGGGACATCAAATATGTCCAGCAAGTTTATAGCATGTCCTCTGATCATCCTATGATCACCTGAGTTGGGTAGCAGTGTGCGCCTCAGAATCCAGTTTATGGAAGGCAAACCAGACAACAAGTAGTGGACAGATCTAAACTTTGGTGTACCCAAAGCAGCATCTCGGATCTCTTTATACATGTTGGCCATTGTGTTGTGGTCTTTCTTCTTCTTAGCATATACATCCAAGTCATCCTCACTTTCTTTTGGGGCATTAATCAACTGAGCTCATTCATCAACAAATGACTGGTACCTGGTACCCTCAGACATCCAAATGATCTTCCCATCTGGATAGAAATGGGCAGTGGAGTAGAACTGCATGATCAGCTCATCATTCCACTTGGTGAGCTTTTGTGCAATGAATTCATCAACTCCACATGCCTTAAAACTGTCATACACTCCAGGATAGTGATCTTCATTCTTCTGGATGTACTCCCAGTCTACCCATCTCATATCACACACAATGGGCTTCTTCTCAAGCAACAATGTCTCATAGAAGTCCTGTTGTTCCTTGGTGTGAAACATGTAGTCCGCAGCAGTTCTTCTCCTGATAGCATATGGATTAGACTCTCTCCATAGTCTCAATCCTGCATCCTTCCTAATTTTCATGTTTTCTGCAACTGGATGTGCATCATTGTGGTCAGGGATCTTGGGTTTCAGCTTCCTTAGCACTTGAGTTTCATCTTCTTCAGCAGCTTCAGGCACTGGAGCCTTGTTCTTTTCCTCAGCAGAAATCTTTCTAGTGCTTCTCTTGGGCTTCTGAGCTGGAGCTGGTGCCTTGGGATCAACTTTGGGCTTAGATGGAGCAGCCCCTGATCTGATTGCATCTCCCATGAGCTTTTGAGCTTTGGGTGCTGGTGCAACATCCTCTTCCTCTTCATCATCATCTCTCATGATTGATGATCTACCAAGCACTCTGGCAGTGGTCTTGAGCCTTTCCTTCCTTTTCTTACCTTCTCCAACTGCCTCTTCAGATGGCTTGGAGGTTTCAGCAATGGATGCTCTGGCCTTAGACATGGGGACTCTCTTTGCTGGTGCCTTCTTATGCATCCCTGGCTTGACTATAGCAGCTGAGCCATACTCCTTTTTCAGCACCTTTTTCTTGGAGCTGACTTCTTCCTCAACAACCACATAATCCTCATCCTTTGAATCTGAGGTCTTCTTCTTTCTTCTTCTGGTGGCTGCCTTTGGCAAGTTACTTGGTGTGCTCCTGCTGCCATCATCAGATGAACTGGAGGGACTAGTGCCCTCACTCAGTTGAACCTGCTCCTCAGACTTGTTCTGGCTATGACTTTGGTCAGACATCATGCAGGCAAACTATCAGCAGACCCTGTGAATAGATTATAGATGAGGTAGAGTAGATGATCATCACAAAGTACAGGAGTTTTGCAAAATAATTGACTCAAAAACTTAGTTTTAGTTCTTCATAGAAAGCATTTCGGATCTACCGATTTGTAAACACGGTGATACCGAAGCAGTTTTTGGAACCTAAACTAGTAAACTCGGTCAGACCGAGTCACAGTTCGATGGCACAGAGACTGCTAGGGTTTCACAGTGAATTGAACTCGATCACACCGATTTGCAATTTTTGGTCAGACTGAAAACCGTGTGCTCTGGCCTAAGCCAAATCGGTGAGACCGATTTCTACAACTCGGTCGGTCCGAGATGAATTCGGCGGAGACCTAACCCTAAATTTTCAAATCAAAACTAATCTACAAGATGCTTTTGCTGCACAGGATGATTTCAATCGTGGCAAAGATCATGGCAAAGCAATGTGCTAAGAATAGGAGTTATGGATTAGCACAAAGATCAAGTTTGTACCCTAGTTCGGCAACGAACTTGCTACGGCGGCAACGACGGTGAAGATTTCTGTTGACGGCGGCGGAGACAAGCGGCGGGAGGTCGCTCGCGACGACAGGACGATCCGGAGACCCGAGGAGGCAGAGTAGATTATGCGTGGGCGAGGAGGTTCGAAATTTTTTCCAAATTTTGGCCCGTCGGTATATATAACCTGACCCTGTCGGTGTGACCGAGTGGAACGACTCGGTGGCACCGAGATGCAAAACTGCAAGCAGTTACTGCAACTCGGTGTGACCGAAAGGTTCTAATCAGTTGCACAAAGACTGAAAACCTAGATCAACTAAGTGATCTCGGTAGGACCGAAAAGAATGAATCGGTCAAACCGAGATACACAAAGAGGTTTTGGAAGTTTTAGTCTATGACGAATTGGGAACTCCGAGTGCTCCTCACACAAAGTGGTTCGAATCTGACTTGTTCAAACTTTGTGATGTAGCATGAATAGAATTTGAGACGAGAAAAGTATAGATAGCTAGAGGGAGTTCTTAGGCATTCTTGTCCATCCATTTGGCAAAAGAGAAAGAGCCAAACAATCAAAACAACAAATGGATGTCCTCGATTGAGTAAAATATGCAACCAACATGCTCACACAATAAAATGGCAAATGAAATATGTGAAAAAGCATGCACAAACACTCTAGCATCTATCAAGAAATTTGGTGATGACTAGGTCATCTATATATGAGTATATTAACTTAGGAGTCAAATGAGAACATTTGATCATAGGTCATACTCATCATTTAAGCACAAGTGGGGTTACCACTTTTACATAAAGCATTATTGTGTTCGCACCATTAGAGTTGCTTTAGCTCAATTAGTTAGAGTAAAGCCCCCCCTAGATGTGATATCCCCCCTAAGAGGGATGAACTAACCTTGCGTTTTGTCGATGATGACTTCATGTAGGTGTTGAAGATGTAGATGCTCAATGTTGATGTAGATCATTTGGAGCAATGCTTTGGAGTGAGTTGCACTTTCAATACCTACACGGGTTAGTCCCACAAGGAACAAACAAGGATATCCATAGACATAGAGTGATGCATGCACAAGATGATGTCCATGAAAGTATTAGGTTACCTTGTCCCTTGTCTTAACAATAAGAGGGTTTGTGACTCCTAGAACTAGTGCAACATATGGAAGTTGTTTGCACTTGTCCTCGAAGAATGATAAGAGTGAAGTATGTTGGCGGAGTCACCCTTAAGAACTCTCTAGTTCTTCTTCTTATTGATCCACACCATCTTGATGGGAACCCTTGGAGTTGTAGTTGTACTTGATGAAGTAGAACTTGATGTGGTCTTGGGAACCCACTTGACCAAGGCCTTGCGTGCTTCTTCAAATGCATCAATCTCCTCTTGAAGCTTGTCCTTGTCTTTTTTCTTGTGGTCTTGTGGTGGAAGATCATCTTGAGCTTGTGTCCCTTTGAAAGAAGTATGATCATACTTCTCTTGTTGAGGAACAAACTTCGTCTTGGGGTATTGATCTTCTTCCCACTCAACTCCATTGGCATTGAACTTTCATTCAAAACCAACACCTTGATTCTTCCAGTGTCTACCTTGCTTGCGTACAATTTCCTCAAATTGCTTACTCCCGGCAAGGCTCTTGTAAATACCTTTCTCTATAATTCCCTTCAATAAGCTATTTTCTTGCTCCAGTGTAACTTGTCTAATAGAATCATTAGTGGAATCAAGAGAACTACTAGAAGCAACAATATTGGATTTAGTATGATTGTTGTTACTACTAGATGAAGAATCTTTCTTCCTCATGTTGCTAGATTTAACCTGTGGCATGTAACTAGACAAGACTAAATGCTTGGCAATGTAACAAGAACTTTTCTTGAGAAGATCATCATTAATTGCCTTTAAAAACTCATGCTCTTGCTCAAGGTTGAGCTTTTCAAAGCGTAGCTTATCATGAGTCTTTAAAAGTTCTCGATGATTTTCCAAGGTAGTTTCATGAGCTAACTTAAGAGTGTTTATGTGACGCCCCCGATTCAATTGTACACTAATCATACACGCAAATGTGTACGATCAAGATCAAGGACTCACCGGAAGATATCACAACACAACTCTAGACACGAAATAAATAATACAAGCTTTATATTACAAGCCATGGGCCTCGAGGGCTCGAATACATAAGCCCAAATACACAAGAGTCAGCGGAAGCAACAATATCTGAGTACAGACATAAGTTAAACAAGTTTGCCTTAAGAAGGCTAGCACAAAAGCAACATTGATCGAAAAGGCAAGGCCTCCTTCCTGGGAGCCTCCTAACTACTCCAAGTCGCCAGCGGCCGTCACGTAGTAGTAGGCATCCTCGGGGTAGCAGTAGTCATCAGTGGTGTCGTCTGGCTCCTGGGGTCCGTCATCTGGTCGCAACAATCGGATGTGGGGGAAAATAGGTGGCAAAGCAACCGTGAGTACTCATCCAAAGTACTCGCAAGACTTATATCAGATCTAAACTAAGTATGCATCTGTATCAAAGGAAATGGGCTATATCTATGGACTAAACTGCAGAATGCCAGAGTAGAGGAAAGGCTTAGTCCTATCGATGACTAGCATCTTCTGGAAACCACCATCTTGCAGCAACAGGAGGGAGTAGAGTATCATAAAGTAAAGTAGTAGTAGTGTTATCAACCTCGGCCGGAGATCCTTTCTCGACTCCCTGCGAGAAAGCAATCCCAGAGCCATACTATCCATTTCTCATATCCATTCATTTGTCATCACAAGTATCCAGTTCTAGTTGTATCGATCGGGATACAACTCCAAGTTTACGTTACCGTAGGACAGGCTATCCATAGATTTTTTCTTCCCTACAGGGGGGCACTAACTTACCCACCACGCTCGATTAACTCCGGCCGCGCACACTTTCCTGGGTCATGCCCGGCCTTGGCCAAACAATACGTCGCAACCCGACCTAGGCTTAATAGAGAGGTCAACATGCCAGACTAAACCTATGCCCCAGGGGTCATGGGCCATCTCCCCAGGAACTCCTGCACATTGCGTACGCGGCCGGTGAGCAGACCTAGCTACCTCCTTCAAAAAGGCAGGTGCTTACCAGTCCAACCCGGTGCGCGCCGCTCAGTCGCTGACGTCTATTAAGCTTCGGCTGATGTATACGATGCAGAACTCCCATACTATGCCCACGTGATGGTAAGTGCTATCAGGCCAGAGGCCCCTCGGATCAAATATCCAAATCATAGTGGATTAGGACCACGCGGTAACGAGCAGAGACTCACGATCGATGTGACCACGTCGCCCCGTCTCGAGTACTTGCGGCAAGGGCTAAGAATGCCCGGCGACGCCTCGTAAGTATGTCGCGGGCACCTTCCAGATCAACCCGACTCCACATCACTCATTATTAAGCTCGCGCGTGTACCCCTCAGGGCCGACCCGTCTTCAGTAACATGGCGCAGTGCAAAGTCATAGTAACCATAGTAACTGTGTGTCTAACACCAAGGGGAAAACCCGAGGAATCACCCCCGATGAATTCCACTCGATGTTATCATCAAGGTGAATGTAAGAGGATCCACCCTTGAGGTTCACACTTGAGGGGTTGCACGACAGAGCCGTAACGGAAGTGGTTAAGGTGGAAATCACCCTCGATGACCATGACTAGATAGCTATGCTACAGAGATCTCATCGGGAGTGATGTATGAGGTCCCACCCTCGGCACTCGATGGTAACTCTGCAGAGTCGAGCAACAAAAGGGGAAATTGATGTGCGGTGTAGGGGCCTGGATGTCGATCACGTTGATCGAGTCATCGAACATAAAGCGGGGCAACTGGGACAAGGCGGGTGTCTCTGATGGATCTCTAACCAACCTATACTAAGCAGTTTAGGATAAGCAGGTAAGGTATGAAAGCAGGTAACAAAAAGAGGCTATGCATCAGAATAGGATCATACATAAAGCAGTAGCAGTTTCTAATGCAAGCATAAGAGGGAAAGAAAATGGGCGATATCGGGATGCTCAAGGGGGGTTTGCTTGTCTGGAAGCTCTGCTGAAAAAGAAGAAGTGTCGTCGTCGACATAGTCGATCACAGGGGCAGCATCAGTCTCGGAGTCTACCGGAGAGAAGAGGGGGAATAAACAGTAAATACAAAGCAAACAGATGCATGACAAGACAACAAGCGGTACTAGGGGTGTTCTAACGCGGTGCTACACGATACTGGCGAAGGGGGATAACATCCGGGAAAGTCTTCCCGGAGTTAGGCATTTTCGAACAAAAGAATGGGAGGGGAAAGGTTGCGTGTTTTCTATGCTAGGTGCGTGTGGCGGACGAACGGACAGCGAATTCGGATTCATCTCGTCGTTCTGAGCAACTTTCATGTATACAACTTTTTCATTCGAGCTACAAATGATTTTATTTTAATTTCCGAAGCATAAACAATATTCTAAAATTACTGGGCTATTATTAATTCAAAAATAAATAGGAAAAAGCTATGCGTACCCAACTTTGGGATAGCCATAGTGGCTTACAGGTGGGACCAGAGGGCTGGGTTGACCAAGTCAACATGTGACTAGTTAACAATTGGTACTGTTCAGCGGGCCCCAGATGTCATTGACTGTAGTTGAATTGATTTTGTTTATTTAGTTTAATCACCAGGGAACCCACATGTCATAGGGTAGACACTAATTAACCTAACTACTAATTAGCTCCTAAGCTAATTGGCATAGGGCCGGCCACACACACACATACACACACCACGCAACACACTCAGCCATGGCCTTGGTGTCACATCCCTAGCTTCTGGTGCTGCCTGGTGTTTGCATCATGTTTAAATTTTGAAACTTGAACTGAGGAATTTTGGAAGCCTCAAAAACTTAAATAAAAGAAGGGCAAAAACCCTAAAATCTCATTCATTGTTCCAAAATGCTCTTCTTAGATGTTTAATATTTTTGGCAAGGGTTTTGATCCAAACCAAAAATAATGAACATTTTAAAAGGATTTATTTTTGGGACTTTGAATTTAAATCATTAGCTATTTGAATTTGAATTATATTCATATAATTAGAATATAATTTCAAATACCCCTGAAATATTTTATGAGCTTTTGGAAAAGTCCATCTAGCAAAATAAAAATATTCAGAGGAGTTTTTGGCATTGTTTGAATTATTTTAAATTCAAAACAGTGGCAAAACGAAATTAAATAAAACAAAACAGAAGAAAAAAATAAAAAAGAGCAGAAGACCTACCTGTTGCTCACCTGGCAGCCCAGCCGGCCCAGCTCCTCCAGCGGCCCAGCCCACCGCCGCTTTTTCCGCTGTCGTCTTCCTCCCCTCGCACTGAAGCAGCTCGGTGGCGAGCGCCGACGCCGCCCCGGCCACCTCCTGCTTCCCCGGCCCTCCTAGCAACGCCACGACGACGCCCCGTGTCCCCTCTCTCTTTTCCCTCACCCGCTGCATCCCCTCTCCCTCCTCTGTCTCTCTCCCTCGCTCATCCCCGGACGCACCCGAGACCGCCGACGAGCACCACCGGAGCCACCAGCATCCCCACGCCCAGCCAGTTAGGCCACGAGCTCCGCCTTGGATCCGGGAAGCTCTACCACGACGCACGCGACGCCGGGTGCCCTGAAGCCACGCCATCACCGCCATCTTCATCGCCACGGCCGGCGATCGCCGCCGTTCGATTCCCAGCACCGAAGACGCCCCCGAGCTCGCTGACCACCTCATCGTTCTCCCTGTGAGCTCCTGCTGCCTCCTCTTTGCTCGCCCCCTCTGTTCCCCTCCCCTAGCTCCATCTTCCGACCATGGCCGAGCTTGCCGCCGCCGTGCCATGTCGTTGCCGTGGCCACAGTCGCCCCCGCCCATTTTTGAGCGTGTCTCCGTGCTCACCGAGCTCCCAGGAGCCGAACGCGTCCAGCACCGGCCCCTGCCGTGCACCGTAGCTCCTTCTCCCCTCCCAGCCGAACTCCGGTCGCCGCCAAAGCTCGTCGCCGGCGAGATTCCGGCTGCCCCGGGACCCGTCTGGTCCATTAGATGCGCGAGTGCAAGAGCTCCTCCCCGGTGCACTCAGCGCGCCAAACCATAGCCCCTAGCTCAAATCCGAGCCGCGCCGCCGTGCGGAATGGTCGCCGCCGGCGATACTCCGGCGACTGCCGACGTGGCACGCTTAATTAGTGTTAATGATCCATCTAATTAACCCCTAGAGCCACTGACAGTGGGACCCACATAATTAGGTTACCGGCTAACCAAAATAGTTAGATTAATTAATAAAATGTGTGGACCCACGTGTCAGCATTGACCCGCTGACGTGGCCGTTGACCTGGTCCCACCCGTCAGCCACACAAACCAACACTGTGTCACTGACCAGTGGACCCCACTGGTCAGGTTTGACCTGGGACGCCCAGTTGACTCTGCTGACGTCACAGTGACGTGGTGCTGACGCAATAAGTCATTTTCTGGATTTAATTTAATTCAGGAAATTTCAGAAAATGCCTAAAACTTCTAAAATTCATAGAAATTCAACCGTAACTCCAAATTAAATAATTTATATATGAAAAATTATCAGAAAAATTCAAGGAATCCATCTGTACCATTTTCATGCATGTTTGAACAATGTTTATCCTATGTTTTGGACAAAACAAATAAAGGGCATTTAAATAATCATATATGGAGTTGGAATTTGAATCATGTATTCAAACCAACTTCATTTAAATCATAGCCAAGTGCATTAGCCCAAAACACATTCATATTGCCATGTCATAGCATGCATCATATTGTCGCATTGCATTGATTGTGTTTTTCCTTGTTTGCCGGTATTTGTCCCCTCTCGATAGACGTGTACCGGCGATGTGATCGATGACACCGACGAAGAGCTATATTATCTTCAGAAGTGCCAGGCAAGCAAAACCCCCTTGTTCATTCCGATAAAATCCCACTATCTCGCTCCTGCTCTCTTTTACTACATTAGGACAACAACGACATATTTGTTACTTGCTGCGGTAGTTGAACCCCTTTATCCTCTGCATGACCTGTCATTGCCACAGTAAATAGATGAAACCCACTAGCATGAGTAGGAGTTGTTTGAGCCCTGTTGTGCCTACTCATTCATGCTTGTTTGTCATGCCTGCTACTGCTTAGAGTTGAGTCAGGTCTGATTCATCGGGGATGAATCAGAGGTGTGTGAACATGTCCTACTGTGTGTGAGCTAAGTGTGTGAACATGATTTGGTAAAGGTAGCGGTGAGAGGCCATGTAGGAATACATGGTGGGTTGTCTCATTGCAGCCGTCCTCAGGAACTGAGTTCTGTGTTTGTGATCCATGACCAGTTACTACCACACATTGGGTTCCGGTAACTCGACCCTCTCGACTTATTAATCAACATGATCTCTGTCCAGGAGTTGCAACTAGTTTCTGGTGTTTGTAGGTAGTGTTAGTAGTCTACCAAGTGGCACCCGGTACAGGTGGGCTTGGGACAGACTAGGCACAGTGGCATGGTGTACCAAGTGGCACCCGGATGGTGGGCTTGGGAACCCTGCTCACATCGTTTGGGGCCGTGAGCGACACCCCGGCCGGATCTCCTTGCGGATGGAACCCGAATAGGCGATAAACCTGGACGAGAGACTTGTATGGTTAGTCAGGTCGTGGCCGACTCCCTCGCCCGGCTTCCGCTTGAAGGTTGCCGAGGTACATGACATGTACAGGGCGATAAGTGGCAAAAGCGTGTGTGAAGAAGTACACCCCTGCAGGGTTATCATTATCTATTCGAATAGCCGGATTCCTCGGATATGGAAACTTGGACCCCTTGCATAGTTCATAGACAAGTGAAAGTGGATACTCTAAAATACGCAAGATAAGCGTGAGTGCTATGGATTGCGTTCTCGTAGGGAGACGGGAGCGGATCCATAGTGGTGTATTGATATGGTGAATATGTGGACTCGTGTGCGCCACCTCAAAAGAGTTACTTGCAGTCGTAGTTCAGGTTAGCCACCGAGTCAAAGCTGGCTTGCTGCAGTTAAACTCCACCACCCCCTTTGTTGATAATGATGCATATGTAGATAGATCTGATGTAAGTCTTGCTGGCTACATTTGTACTCACGTTGCTTAATTTATGTTTTTGCAGAGAGACTTCAGTCTCACTAGTAGTTCCATGTGGACTTCGATGTTTAGCTTGATACCTCAGCTACGATCTTGTGCCCTCGGCAGGATCTGGTAGATAGTCAGGCTTCTCAGCCTTTTTCATTTATAGATGTCTGTACTCAGACATATTAGCTTCCGCATGTGCTTTGACTTGTATGCTCTGAGTGTTGGGTCATGAGACCCATGATTGTGATATCTCGCTCCTCGGAGCCTATTGAATAAAAACTACTTGAGTCGTAGAGTCATTTTGTGATGCCATGTTGTATTTGCACATATCGAGCATATTGTGTGTATGTTATTGAAATGCTTGGTATGTGTGGGATCTGACTATCTAGTTGTTTATCCTTAGTAGCCTCTCTTACCGGGAAATGTCTCCTGGTGTTTCCATTGAGCCATGGTAGCTTGCTACTGCTCCGGAACACTTAGGCTGGCCGGCATGTGTCCTTCTTCGTTCCTGTGTCTGTCCCTTTGGGGAAATGTCACGCGATGAATACCGGAGTCTTGTTAGCCCGCTACAGCCCGGTTCACCGGAGTCCTGCTAGCCCAGTGCTACAGCCTGGATTCACTCGCTGATGACCGACACGTTCGATGCTGGGTCATGGATGCCTGTCCATGTAAGTTAGTGCCACTTTGGGTTCACAACTAGCCATGTCAGCCCGGGTTCTTTGTCATATGGATGCTAGCGACACTATCATATACGTGAGCCAAAAGGCGCAAACAGTCCATGGCCAGGTAAGGTGGCACCCGTGGGAATACCGTGCGTGAGGCCGCAAAGTGATATGATGTGTTACATGCTAGATCGGTGTGGCATTGAGTCGGGGTCCTGACACTTGGCCATGGCCAGCCACAAGCAGCCGTATAGAAGAGCAGCGGCATCAACGAGCAAAAACAGCAGCACATTGGCTTAAGTAGCAGCTACGGCAGCAGAAGCAACGATGGGTAGCAGCGGCAAGTGCATAGCAGCAGCTAGCAGGAGCACCAGCATGCAAGAAACAGCGGCACCCGAGCAGCGGCATCAACAGCAGTACAACACGGGCGCACGCAGGAGGCTGATGGTGTCGGGTGGTAGGTGCGACATATGCCAACGAGTGGCTTATCATTGTGGGAGCCAGTAAGACGTCGCCGGTGCCTGGAAAAGGGATGAGGCGAAGACATGCACGCCGACGAATCTTACCCAGCTTCGGGGCTCTCCGTGGAGATAACACCCCTACTGCTGCTCTGCGGGGTCTCCGCATGGTCACTAGATGAACAAGTAGCTACACGGTGCTCCTTCAGCTGTTGGCGAGAGGAGGAAGAAGGGCACTCTTCTCCTCCCTATGTGGTGTCTGAGACTAGCAGGGATTGATCTCCCTTTGCATGGATGCCCCGGGGGGTTTATATAGGCCTACCCCGGGGGTACAATGGTAATCCGGCTGGGCGCGGGGCCCAGCAGTCTGTGTCTACGCTCTCCGGCTTCTACGCCGGCTGCTGGGGCCCGCCGGCTAGTGGGTCCCGCCGGCTGCCGGCTCCATGGTCGACAGGCAGGCCCCACTGTCAGGGCCTTGTCGGCGGCTGGTTACTGTTGCTCAATCTTGGTGGCGAGGGCTTCGCCGAAGTGGGCATGGCTATAGTGCCGCTACCCGGTGGGCGATCACTATAGCCCCACTACGTCTTGTCTCCTTAATGGGGCGTCTTCTTCGAGGGAGGTGGCAAGCCGGCTGTGGGGAGCCGGCTCTATCATGGGCCGAGTGGGGGGGAGGTCTGGCCGCCTTCGGGTGTCTCTCTGCCCGAAGGGGCCCACCGCCCGTGGGCCGTACGGGTAGCCCGTCGTGGATGACATCAGGGTCAACGTGGCAACAGTGCTACGCCGGATAGGTCATGGCCACCCATACAGTGCACTGTGCCAGGCATGCTCCGGGATTCAGGGGTGGCAGGCTTCACTGTAGCCACGCCCCATCACATCGCCGTTATGTGGATGCAGACTTCGAGGGTACGATTTTGACCGCTTTATGGGAGCCGGCTTCTTGGAGTCGGCCTTCTCGCGGCCGGCTTCTCGGAGCCGGCCCTCCCGCGGCTTCTCTTCATGAGGGCTGAAGTCGGGCCGCCTTTCGATAGCCGTCCTGGAGACAGCCGGCAAGGGGAAGGCGGCCCTGCGTCTGGGATTCTCGAGGGCCGAATCGGCTCGTAATTTTTTCAGAAGGGCCAGGGGGAGCCGGCTAGTCTACCCATGGTTATTTACTCCGACAGTAGTCCCCGAAGCTGATCAAGCTTCGAGGCTGAGAGAGGGACGAGAAGCTAGGTCAGCTTCCTATCCCGAGGGGCTGGCTTTGCTCGCGCGCGCCGTCTTCGGAAAAGCTCCATTTCTCGTAGGCGGGAACACGGGCCACGTGGCGAGGAAATCCTGCCAACGTACGCGCGCGACGGGATGCCGCCGCAGGCCCGGGCCCGCCACTCACAGGCCTCGGTCCGGGCGCGGATCTTCTGCGGCCCATATGGACCGCTCGCCTTCCCGCGGCGGTTTTATTCTTCCATCAAGGCACAATAATCGCGGGACGTGGGGGAGTGGGCGCAGTTGATCCCCACGTTCCCCCACGCCGCGCCTCCTTGGCTCCGCCGCGCTGTCTATAAGTAGGAGGAGGAGGGGGAGCGGCAGAGGCTCGCGCGCTCTCCCTCACTACGCCCCTTCTTGCCCTCCTTCTTCTTCTCTTCTCCGCAGCAACTCTTTGTCGCGCCGTTCCGCCGTCGCTTCGTCTTGCTCCCCGCCGAATCGCTCCCATGGCGCTGTCGAGCTCATGGGATGGCTCCAACGTCCACGAGGACCACGTCAAGTTCCTCCGCCGGACGCGGCGTCTGCCCGGTGAGAACCTTGTGCGGGTTCGTCAAGCGCCGGCGAGGGAGTTTTCGCCGGCACCGGAGGAGGGCGAGCGGGTGATCTTCCGCTCGCACTGCCTGCGCGGCTTCGGCCTCCCGGCGAGCGGATTCCTTCGAGACTTCCTTGAGTTCTACCACCTCCAGCCGCATCACCTCACGCCCAATGCGGAGCTCTCCCCCTGCGAGGGCTTTCTTGGAGTTCTCCCCACGCTCGAGCTCTGGGGGGGAGTTCTTCCAAAGCAAGCTCGGCACCATCGTCGCGGGCGTGCCCGCCCCCTGCGGAGCCTTCATTGCCATGAGGCGGGCGAGCGAGAACAATCCGTTCCCGTCCATTCCGCTGATCCAGTCGGTGAAGCTTTGGCAGAGGTCTTATTTCTACGTGAAGAACGTCGCCCAGCAGGGCGACTACGTCAACCTGCTGGATTACGTAGCCGGCCCGCCGGCTGGGAGGCAGCCTTCGTGGAGCTACCGGGCCAGGTCGCTATCTCAGGCCGGGAACGCAGCCGTCTCCCGGCTTCGGGTGATGATCCAGTTGGAGGGCCTGACCGGAGCCGACTTGGTGGCCGCCTTCGTGGAGCGCCGGGTTCTTCCGCTCCAAGGCCGGCCTCACATGATCTGCCAAATGAGCAGCCGCTTCGACCCGTGCCGGCTGAGCACCAGGGAGATGCCTCACGCAGAGGTGTCTTACATGGTGAATTATATCTCCAACTGCAAGCTCGTCGAGGATTGGCGATACGGCAAGGAGCCGTATTCCCGCGCCAACCCTCCGCCTACCGTAAGTTCTTTCTTCTTTTCTTCCTTTTTGTAGCCGGCCTCATGATAGCCGAATCTTGATCAGCTCGTTTGCCTTTTGCAGAACCCTCTTCTCCCGCCGACAGCCCGGGCCGCGGGGGTAGAGCGCCGGCTCCTCCCCGACCACACGGTGGACGACGCCGACGATCCAGACCTGGGAGCGGCCGTCATGGAAGACGCCATCGTGGGGGAAGGCGACGAGGCCGGAGGTGCGGGACTCGGGGCCAGCTTCAAGGACTGGCCGGATGACGACGAGGTCGAAGTCGCCCCGCACCGCCAGCCGGCGCCCGATCATCAAGGCGCGGGCTCGTCTGTCGTGCCGGTTGCCCGTGGCGGCGCGCAGAAGCGCCGGGCCGCGTCGACCTTCTTCGGCAGCCGGCCGAAAAAATCCAAGGCCTCCACGGCGGCGACCAAGTGGGATGAGGCGGTCGTGAAGGCGTCCCGCTTCTGTAAGGCGGTGAAGCAGCCGCAGGCGATCTCTGCGTAAGTCATCGAATGTCTTGCGTATATATTTTTTGTCTTCTATGTTCGAAACTCTTTTAAACCTTTCTTTTCTTGCCGGACAGGGCGCCGCTTTCTCTCGAACGAGGTCCTGGCGGCTCCGTAGTCGGGCCGACTGGTGGGTCCTCAAGCTCCCGCCGCGTGGATCCCCGCTCCGACCTTAAGGAGGCCACGGAGCGGAACGCGTGTGAGGCGTGGGAGGAGCGGGAGGCGGCGGAGCGAAGGACCACCCAAGCGACGAAGGAGCAGGCCGACGCGGCGGCCAAGGCCCGGGCGAAGGCGGCAGCCGCGGAGGCGGAGGCGGAGGCCTCGCTCAACCGGCCTCCACTGCTTGTTGTTCCCCTCCGCGCCATGGCCCCCAACGTTCCCGTGCCCCCGTCGGAGGAGGTCGACCAAGGCCCGCCGGTGATGGAGAGGCGGGAGGGGGCATCGTAGACGGCGCCGACTAGAGCGGGCCAAAGCGGCCAATCAGCTGCGGCGCCAGAGCAGTCGTCCAGGGGTGAGCCGGCGGCAGGGGCCGGCCTCAAGGTGCAGCCGGCATTGCGCCGGCGCACAGGGGGTGGCGCCTCCGCGCTGAAACCGCACCGAGCAGCGGGCGCCAGCTAGACAACGGAGGCCCTGGAGACAGCCAGCATTAGCACGTCCGAGTGGACTCCCAGCGGGGGGACGGGCGAGCTGAACGCGGCGGCCCAGGAGGTCCGGAACCAGCTTCAAGCTCAGGCCGCCTCGTTGCAGCGATACACTCAAGAGTTTCTCTCGACGCGGGCCGTCATCCGGGTGAGTCTTCTGTCCTTGGTTATTTTGCTCTTTTGATTTCTTCCGTGGGGGCGCGTCAGCTCTCAGGACCCCGATTCCAAGTCACATCGATCTAGCCGGTAACACCTCATATCACTTTGCGGCCTCACGCACGGTATCCCACGGGTGTCGCCTTACCATGGCCCGGGACCGTTTGCGCCTTTTGGCTCACGTATATGATAGTGTCGCTAGCATCCATATGACAGAGAACCCGGGCCGACATGGCTAGTCATGAACCCAAAGTGGCACAGACCTATGGAGACAGGCATACATGAATCACATCGAACATGTTGGTCATCAACGAGTGATTCCGGGCTGTAGCACTGGGCTAACAGGACTCCGGGGAACCCTGGGCTGTAGCAGGCTAAGCAGGACTCCGGAAGTCACCGTGTGACATTTCCCCGAAGGGACAGACATAGGGACGAAGTGAAACACATGCCGGCCAGTCAAATGTCCTGAACAATAGTGCTGGGCTAGCAGGACTCCGGTGAACCGGGCTGCAGTGGACTACTATGGCTCGAGGAACACTAGACTACATTTCCCCATAAGAAAGGCTGCCAAGGATAAACAACTAGGTTGTCGGATCCCACTCATACCAAGCATTTCAATCATACACACAATATGCCCGATATGAGTACATACAACATGGCATCACAACAAAACTATACAACTCAAGTACTTTATTTAAAGGCTCCAGAGAGCCATACATAACATGTTCATACAGATAGGGTCACATGACCTGATACTCAAGTCATACAATCATACAAGCACATGCGGAAGCAACTAGTCTGAGTACAGACTCTAGAAAAAAGAAGGCTTCTCGAAGCCTGTCTATCTACATAGGGCCCTCCATGGCCAGGGTCACCACCTGGGTGGCTAGTCACTCGTCGACGTCAAGGTCTACATAAAACCCATCGGAGAGGGCGGTGTTGTCGTCTGAAAACAGTAATTAAGCAAACATGAGTACAAAGGTACTCAGCAAGTCTTACATCAGAACCTACTAAACATGCTTATTCTCAAGAAGGTGGTGGGGTTAATGGAGCAAGCCAGCTTTGACTCTTGGCTAAGCTATCCTACGGAACTTCACCAGTAAAAAATAGTTTTTGCACACGAGTCCACAACTCACCTACACAATACTCCACCGTGGATCCTCCCTCGTCATCCTACGAGAGAGCCATCCTTGATACTCACACTTATCTTGAGTCTTTTAGTAGTATCCTTTAACTTGTCTATGAACTGTATAGGCAACCAAGTAGTCCTTTACCACGGACGCGACTATTCGAATAGTTTTATACCCTGCAGGGGTGTACTTCGTGATACACATTTTCACCAGTTACCGCCGTTTACACGACATGTACTCGGCAACCTTCAAACGGAATCCCAGCGAGGGTGTCGGCCACGGCCTACCTAAACACTTAAGTCTCTAGTCCAGGTTTATCGCCTATCCAGGTTCCATCCGCAGGGAGTCCAGCCGAGGTTTCCACATACGGCCCCAAACGATGTGAACAGGGCTCCCGAGACACCAAACGGGTGACTCGGTACACCGTGCCACGGTGTATCTACCGCAACATAGCCCACCCCTAGGGTCAGCGCTACGCATGGCCGCCAACACATAACCTACAAACACCAAAAACTATTTGCAACTCCTGGACAGAGTACTAGGGTGGTTAAGAAGCCGAGAGGGTCAATTAAGGATCCCAATGCATGGTAGTAGCTGAATCTTAAATCACACATACAAATCTCAGTTCTTAGGGACGGCCTCAATGAAACAACCCACCATGTACTCCTACATGGCCTCTCATCGATACCTTTACCAAAACATGTTCAACACATCCCTCACATTACCGGCATAAGCATTTCACTCTGGTCCATCACCCAGATGAACCAGACCTGACACAACTCTAAGCATAGCAGGCATAGCAAGGTAGGAATCACATACATGGCTCAATCAACTCCTACACATGCTAGTGGGTTTCATCTAGTTACTGTGGCAATGACATGTCATGCAGAGGATAAGGGTTCAACTACCGTAGCACACAACAGTTTGAATCGCGTTGTCTTAATGCAGTAAATAAGAGCAGGAGCGAGAACATGGGTTTGTATCGGAATGATCAATGGTTGCTTACCTGATGGAGTGGTAGCGGGATACTGCCCTTCAGTTGGATACTCGTGAATATCCTCGGAGGCAGAACCTACCACGGAGAACACATCGGAACACAATCAACACATGACGATATGCAACAATATGATGCATGCTATGGCATGGCAATATGATTGTGTCTTGGCCTAATGCAAGCTAAAATAGAAAGGGATGAACTCATTTGAATCAAAGATTCAAATATTAGCTCATTAAACATGGCATTTATAGTGCATTACCTTATTCTGCCTAAACATCAAGGAAAACTTGTTTTGTCATGCATGAAACAATTACAGATGGATATATTGAATTTTTCTGATAATTTTTCATATATAATTTATCTCATTTGGAGCTATGGTTGAATTTCTATGAATTTTTGAAGTTTGAACTATTTTCTGGAATTTCCTGTATAAAAATAAATCCAGGAAATGCATTACTGCGTCAGCATCACGTCAGGGTGACATCAGCAGGTCAAAGGCGCCAGCCCAGGTCAAACCTGACTGGTGGGCCCCTTCTGTCAGCCTCTCAGTTAATTAGCAGAATTAGATTAACACTAATTAGCTGTCAGTGGGGCCTGGGCCCACATGTCAGTGACTGATTTAATTAAACTAACTAATTTTAGTTAGAAACTAATCTGGATAATTTGCAGAGGGGGGGCAGACTTGTCATTGACTCAGGGGAGTCAACTGGGCCCACCCAGTCCACATCAGCGGTCAAGTCCGCCGGTCAACAGGGCTAATCCTGCCGGCGTTGAGTCGCCGGCGAGGCCGAGACGGCGGAGGGCTTCAGAAAACGCCCTCAGGCGACCAAATCGACGGCGGAGACCACCCGTGCGAAGCCCAGGGTCTCGCGCATCCAATGGAGCAAGTGTGAGGAGCTGGGGTGGGGCGAGCTCGCCGGAATCGAGCTCGTGGCGGTGGCCGGAGTTCGGGCGGAGAGGGAAAAGGGGCTACGGTGCACGGCAGGGCTAGGAAGTGCGTGCGTTAGGCTCCTGGGGTCGCACTGGATGCGGTGGTGTGCTCAGACGCGTGCTTGCACGGCCGTAGCCACGACGGCGACATGGCCGGCGGCGAGGAGCACTCGGGTGCGGTGGAGACGGCGGCTACAGGGGCCAAACGAGCACGGGAGCTAGGGGGAAGGGAAGAGGAGCTCATAGTGGAGTCGGAGAGGGGGTCAGCGGGCTCGGGGAGGTCCTGGCGTGGCGAATCGACCGGAGATGGCTCGGGTGCCCGAGGTCGATGACGAGGGCGAGGGCGGCGATGCAGGGCCTCCGGCGATGCGTGGCTCGGTGGGGAGGACGAGGAAGTCGAGGCGGAGCTAAGGGGCTCGTCGGAGGGGCGAGGGAGTGGCTATGGTGGGAACTACGGTGATCAGCGGCGAGGGACACGCTCGGCCATCGCGGGAGAGGATGAGGGAGACGAGGGGGAGAGTGCGAGAGGATGAGAGGGGGACGTGGGGGGTCGCGTGGCCGGCGCGTGGCCGGCGCGTGGCCGGCGCGCGGCGAGCAGGAGGTGGCCGGCGCGTGGCCGGCGCGCGGCGAGCACGCGCCCCTGCCTCCGGGCGCGAGGTAGGGGGTGAGTGGCCGAGCTAGGTAAGGCCCAGGTGGGCTTCTTTCCCCCTTTTTTTTGATTTAGTTTCTGTTTTCTATTAATCTGCAACTGTTTAGCTTTATTTAAAATACTAGAACATTTCCAAAAATCCTGAAAATAAATGTGGCCTGTGTTTAGATTATTTCCAACAGGAAACATTTATTCCCAGAATTATTTGAGCATTTAGATTATTTTATAGCATTTAAATGCCCAAATTCAAATACTTATGATTTAATTCAATGACCTTCTATTGACCTAGAAAATTGTGCAACAATTTTGCCAAAGGTTCTAACCTAACACAAAAGGGGTGAACTTTTTAGAAGGGCATTTCAGGTTCATTGAAAATATTTTTAGTAAACTCTAGTTGATTTCAAAAGGGTGCTGGGGTTTCTGCCTTCCCCATTTCAACTTTCTGATGAAAAGTAAACATGCTGCACACTCTAATGCATGGACTAGCTAGGGTGTGACAACTCACCCCCACTCAAAAGAATCTCGTCCCGAGATTTAGGATCCTCTGGGAAGAAGGTGGGGTACTCGAGTCAAAGACAATCCTCCCTTTCCCAAGTGGCTTCTTCCTCGGAATGGTGTCACCATTGAACCTTGAGAAACTTGATATTATGACGTCGAGTGGCACGCTTGGCTTGATCAAGGATACGAACGGGATATTCCCGATAAGAGAGGTTATCTTGTAGATCAAGCGTTTCGTGGTCCACTCCACGGATAGGATCCGCGAAGCAACGCCTGAGTTGTGAAACGTGGAAGACATCGTGAACTCTGGAAAGATGCGCAGGTAGTTGCAGTTGGTAGGCAACTTCTCCTCGTTTGGCAAGAATGCGAAAGGGTCCAATGTAACGAGGGGCCAATTTGCCTTTGATACCGAAACGATGGGTTCCCTTTAATGGAGTAACCCGAAGGTAAGCCTTCTTGTCGACTTCATAAGTCATAGGCTTATGTTTACGATCATATTGACTCTTTTGACGGATTGGGCTGTTTTCAATTTTTCACGAATTACGCAAACCCGCTCTTCTGCTTCCTGAATCATATCCGGGCCAAAGAGTTGTCTTTCCCCGGTTTCTGACTAGTTAAGAGGTGTTCGACATTTTCGTCCATAAAGAACTTCGAAAGGAGCTTTGCCTAATATGGCTTGATAGCTATTGTTATAAGCAAACTCCGCGAATGGAAGGCATTTCTCCCAACTCATTCCGAACGAGACGACGGAGGCTCGGAGCATATCTTCCAGAATTTGATTGACTCGTTCCACTTGACCACTTGATTAAGGATGGAAGGCGGTACTGAAAGAGAGACGATTTCCCATAGCATTTTGGAAACTTTCCCGGAATCGAGAGGTGAAGAGACTCCCACGGTCTGAGTTAATTTCCAATGGAACACCATGAAGAGACACTATTCGGGAGATGTATAAATCGGCTAGCTGGCTAGCGGTGATACTCTCACGAACAGGTAGAAAGTGGGCTACTTTGGAAAGTCGGTCGATCACAACGAAGATGGCATTATTCCCTCTCTTGGTCCTGGGAAACCCAGTGATGAAATCCATACTGATTTTATCCCATTTCCATTCAGGAATAGCCAAAGGTTGAAGGGTGTCAGTAGGCCGTTGATGCTCTGCTTTAACACGACGACAAACATCGCAGATAGCAATGTACTGAGCGATTTCTCTCTTCATCCTAGTCCACCAAAACCTCTGGCGTAGGTCTTGATACATTTTAGTACTACCGGGGTGAATGGTGAGAGGGGATTCATGAGCTTCCTTAAGGATCAACTGCGCAGATGTTGTTTCTTGGGAACCACCAAACGGTTCTCGAAGAAAACAGCACCTCGCTCATCCATGGAGAAACATTTAGCAACTCCGCTAGCGATGTTTTCCTTAATCCGGGATATGCCCTTATCATACCGCTGGGCGGTTATGATTTGATCCATAAGGGTAGGTTTCGCCACCAGGGTGGATAGGAATCCTTGAGGAACAATGTGAAGATTTAGCTTACGAAATTCCTCATGGAGAAATGGTTGACTTTGTTGTAACATCAGGTTGTTACAATAGGACTTACGGCTTAGCGCATCAGCCATGACATTGGCTTTGCCCGGGGTGTAAGTTATTCCTATGTCGTAATCCGAGATCAACTCAACCCAACGTCTTTGCCTGAGATTCAAATCTGGTTGGGTGAAGATATATTTCAAACTTTGGTGATCGGTGAAGATCTCGCAACGATTACCGAGGAGGTAATGTCGCCAAGTTTTAAGTGCATGGACTACAGATGCAAGCTCTAGATCATGTGTAGGATAGTTTTCCTCATGTGGGTGTAATTGCCGTGAAGCATAGGCAATTACCTGACGATCTTGCATGAGTATGCAACCTAGTCCTTGTCACGAGGCATCGCAATAGATAATAAAGTCCTTGGAGAAATCTTGTGGTACCAGTACGGGAGCAGATGTCAGGCGTCTTTTCAGTTCATGAAAGCTGAACTCGCACTGTGGAGTCCACTCGAACTTTTTATCTTTCTTGAGGAGTTCAGTTAGAGGTTTAGCAACCTTGGAGAAATTCTCGACGAAGCGGCGGCAATAGCTCGCTAGGCCAAGGAAACTCCGAACTTGCTTGACCGTTTCAGGTGGAGTCCAATCAAGGACGACTTGAACTCGCTCGGGATTGATAGCAATACCCTTACCAGAGATTACATTGCCTAGATAGGTCACTTCTGGCAACCAAAATTCACACTTGGAGAATTTGGCATAAAGGCGACGCTCTCGAAGTTTCATCAATACCAGCCTTAGATGTACGGCATGTTCCTCTTCATTCTTGGAGTAGATGAGTATGTCATCGAGGTATACTACGACGAATTTATCCAAGTACTCCATGAAGACCGAGTTCATTAACCGAGAGAAGGTAGCCGGGGCATTGGTTAAACCGAAGGACATGACGGTGTACTCGTATTGGCCATAACGAGTAACAAAGGCCGTTTTGGGTATGTCCCCGTTTCTGATTTTGATTTGATGGTAACCCAACCTCAAATCCATCTTGGAGAAGACTGAGGATCCAGCGAGCTGATCATACAGATCGTTGATCTTGGGAAGCGGATATTTGTTCTTGATGGTGACCAAGTTGACAGGTCGGTAATCCACAACCATTCGATCCGTTCCATCCTTCTTCTTAACGAAGAGGACGGGGCAAGCCCAAGGAGAGGAACTAGGACGGATGAAACCCTTTTTCAAGGACTCATCAAGTTGATTCTTAAGCTCGGCTAGTTCTAGGGGTGCCATCTTATAGGGTCTTCTAGAAATTGGAACGGTTCCTGGAACAAGGTCTATCACAAACTCGACATCCCAGTCAGGTGGAACACCTGGCAGTTCCTCTAGAAAGACATCCGGAAAATCTCGGACTACCAGAACATCCTCAAGTTCTGGAAGGGGGTTGGCATTTAGAGAGTAAAGCTGGCGCTTGGCCACTCGAGTTAAGACATTGACTGTCTTGCCCGATGGATGAGTAAGTTGAACGGTTCTAGTGGCACAATCGATCTTAGCATAATGAGCTGACATCCAATCCATACCCAAGATGATATTTATGTCGGAGGACTTGAGAGCTATTAAGGATGCAAGGAAGAAAAGTCTATCGACAAGAATTTTGTTCCCATGGATTACTCTAGAAGTTTGCCATTTGGAACCCGGAGTTTGAATTACCATGGAAGTGGGCATGTCGCAGAATGTCGTGTTATGCAATCGAGCATAGTTCTCGGATATGAATGAATGAGATGCTCCAATATCGAAAAGAACAGATGCCAGATGGCAGTTAACAAGGAGCGTACCAAGGACGACGTTAGGATCCTCATGAGCCTCCTCGGCTGAAACATAATTGACATGGCCACGTGCAGTGGTGGCCGGCTTGGTGTAGAAAGTCTTCCCCACTGGCTTACCACGGCCAACGGACTTTCCAATTTGATTGGGGTTGTTGTTCTGGGGACACTCTCGGCTATAGTTACCCGGCTCTCCACACTTTAAGCATGTCACCACATTGGGGCGTGGAGCAGCATTAGCAACGGGGCCACCATAGGGCTTGGGCAGTGCAAATTGCTGGTTGGGACGAGGCGCCTCAAAGGATGGCCTCGGGATGAACCTGGGTGGCAGTGTCGTGCTTGGAATCCACACCCGGCGCTTCAGAGTTCCAGAGCCGGATGAAGAGCCCAAATCACGGGAGTGCTTGCGTGAAGCGTCATAATCAGTCTGGCTTGTCTCAGCACTGATGGCTTTATTGACCAACTTCTAAAAGGATGTGCACTCGTGCAGACGGAGATCGCGGCGAAGCTCAGGGCTAAGTCCCTTGCGGAACCTTGCCTGCTTCTTAGCGTTAGTAGATACCTCTTCAGGAGCATAACGTGCCAGATTCCCAAATTCACGACTGTAAGCATCCACAGTCAGTCTTCCTTGGGTGAAGTTGCAGAATTCCTCCCTCTTTGCGATCCATGAGACCTTCCGGAATGTGATGCTCACGGAAAGCCTCACGGAATTCAACCCAAGTAGTGATTTGGCCGACTAGGCGCATAGCTTCGAAGTTTTCCCACCAAAGGCTAGCAGGGCCTTCGAGGTGATAGGCAGCATAGGTAACCTTGTCGGCTTCGGCTACGTTGGCAGAACCTAGCTTGTGGGTGATGCTGCGAAGCCAGTCATCCGCGTCGAGGCGCTCGACGGACTGGTTAAACTTTGGTGGGTACAGCTTGATAAAGTCATTGATTGACTCCAAGTCATTTCGCGGGTGGCGTGTAGTGTTCTGCTCAATCCGCTCTAGCAGGCGGTTAGTCTCACGCTTGTTTCTTTCCGCCTCCAGCATCACTTCGGCCAAAGAAGGCGGTTGAGGCAGATTTTCACCTCTAGCTGCACTGGCTTCCCCCTGCTCCGGGACAGCAGGGTTGCCACGGGTGTTGACCATCCTAGGAGAAAACAAGACAACGGTTTAGACAAGGATGGCTCAAACTTAGCAAGGAAGTGCAGAATGTAATGGATAACACGGAATGCAGAGATGTTCATCCGTATGTCATGGTAATATAAAACTGCCATATATATACCAATGGTCATACACATCATACATAGTTTAGTACAAGCCCAGGCTACAGTACAACTATGATGAAAGACGTTACATCTCATCGGAGGCATTCCAAGCTCCTATACATTATTGGTCTACACCTCCGGAATCGATTACACGCCAAGTCATATTCCACAAGTCACGCAGGACAGTGGAGATGCAACTACTACAATACTAGTGGTATTACTACTAACTCAGACAGCTCCGTAGTAGTCCTCATAGAAGTCACCTCCATAGCCTGGAAGTTCAACGTGACCATCCAGGAACAGACAGTCCTGAGGAGCATGTGGACCATAGGGGCTAGGATGAGGTCTTGGACCAACAAACGGTGGCCTGCGGGGACCACGGGGTGGGGTGATGCCTCCCACATCACGCCAATCCACCATGTCTGGCAGAGCTGATCTCACAGGATACAGATCCCTTGTATCCATACATCCAGCTTGCACCGCAGGTGCAAACCGAGTCAATGTGGCCCAATGATCAGCACGGGTATTGAAAAGCTCCAACCTCAAGGCCCGATTCTCTCGGTCCTTATCTTCGAGCAACTCGGCAGTGGTACAAGTTAATGAGTCCTCCTGAGTGGAGTCAGCATAGATAGCCTGAAGATACCCTTGCGCTCCCGGAAGTGAAGCTGGCATGTAACGGAAATCGGTGTTCCGAAGCAGGCCAGTCCGGACTCGCAAGATGGTCATCATGGAATAGGCAGCATCCTGCACAGCCATCTCAACAGTAACCCCGAGTCCATAGGAGCAGTGAAGGGGCTCGGTAGATCCAGGATAAGAAGGAAATATCCTGACGGTACAGAGATATTGGCTTTGATTAAAGTCGCGGAACTGCCCTTCGACGGTGTATTCGGGATACCAACGGTAGCCCGTCTCGATCATTACCTGGACTAGCATAGCAGTATGACCGGGCACGTCGAGGCACCTGGTCAGGCAAACCACTTGGTTTTGAGGACGGTTGGCCATCTGAAAGCACAACCACAATGCAAAGACATTAGAATTTCTAGGGAAAATTGGACAGCATAACGGCCGTAAATGCTCAGAAAAAGATTTGAGACATCCACAACAGTCCACAATACCACTCAACAACATCATATCAAGGTTCTGATTCGATTAGCAACATACTAAGAATAGTAGAAACTAAACTGGGACTTGTAACAACAATCCTATAAGCTACAACGGATTAGTAACATGTGAACCTAATAGAGGAAGAGAGCCTAGTCCTTAACCCATGTTGAATGAGGAGAGAATGACTCAGATCAGAGGCATAGGTAAAGGAGTAAAAGAACCTTACGTTCCCTCCCACAATCAATTCCCCTACATATAACTAGAGCATTTCTAGACTCGACATCGACCAGTTTGGCTCAACGAACCTACAGGCAGTCCGGCTCTGATGCCAACGCTGTCAGGACCCCGATTCCAAGTCACATCGATCTAGCTGGTAACACCTCATATCACTTTGTGGCCTCACGCACGGTATTCCACGGGTGTTGCCTTACCATGGCCCGGGAATGTTTGCGCCTTTTGGCTCACGTATATGATAGTGTCGCTAGCATCCATATGACAGAGAACCCGGGCCGACATGGCTAGTCATGAACCCAAAGCGGCACAGACCTATGGAGACAGGCATACATGAATCACATCGAACATGTCGGTCATCAACGAGTGATTCCGGGCTGTAGCACTGGGCTAACAGGACTCCGGGGAACCCCAGGCTGTAGCAGGCTAGGCAGGACTCCGGAAGTCACCGTGTGACATTTCCCCGAAGGGACAGACATAGGGACAAAGTGAAACACATGCCGGCCAGTCAAGTGTCCTGAACAGTAGTGTTGGGCTAGCAGGACTCCGGTGAACCGGGCTGTAGCGGACTACTATGGCTCGAGGAACACTAGACTACATTTCCCCATAAGAAAGGCTGCCAAGGATAAACAACTAGGTTGTCGGATCCCACTCATACCAAGCATTTCAATCATACACACAATATGCCCGATATGAGTACATACAACATGGCATCACAACAAAACTCTACAACTCAAGTACTTTATTTAAAGGCTCCAGAGAGCCATACATAACATGTTCATACAGATAGGGTCACATGACTCGATACTCAAGTCATACAATCATACAAGCACATGCGGAAGCAACTAGTCTGAGTACAGACTCTAGAAAGAAAGAAGGCTTCTCGAAGCCTGTCTATCTACATAGGGCCCTCCATGGCCAGGGTCACCACCTGGGTGGCTAGTCACTCATCGACGTCAAGGTCTACATAAAACCCATCGGAGAGGGCGGTGTTGTCGTCTTAAAACAGTAATTAAGCAAACATGAGTACAAAGGTACTCAGCAAGTCTTACATCAGAACCTACTAAACATGTTTATTCTCAAGAAGGTGGTGGGGTTAATGCAGCAAGCCAGCTTTGACTCTTGGCTAAGCAATTCTACGGAACTTCACCAGTAAAAAATAGTTTTCGCACACGAGTCCACTACTCACCAACACAATACTCCATCATGGATCCTCCTTCGTCATCCTACGAGAGGGCCATCCTCGATACTCACACTTATCTTGAGTCTTTTAGTAGTATGCATTAACTTGTCTATGAACTGTATAGGCAACCAAGTAGTCCTTTACCGCGGACGCGGCTATTCGAATAGTTTTATAACCTGCAGGGGTCTACTTCGTCATACACGCTTTCACCACTTACCGCCGTTTACACGACATGTACTCGGCAACCTTCAAACGGAAGCCCAGCGAGGGTGTCGGCCACGGCCTACCTAAACACTTAAGTCTCTAGTCCAGGTTTATCGCCTATCCAGGTTCCATCCGCAGGGAGTCCGGCCGAGGTTTCCACATACGGCCCCGAACGATGTGAACAGGGTTCCCGAGACACCAAACGGGTGACTCGGTACAACGTGCCACGGTGTATCTACCGCAACATAGCCCACCCCTAGGGTCAGCGCTACGCACGGCCGCCAACACATAACCTACAAACATCAGAAACTATTTGCAACTCCTGGACAGAGTACTAGGGTGGTTAAGAAGCCGAGAGGGTCAATTAAGGATCCCAATGCATGGTAGTAGCTGAATCTTAAATCACACATACGAATCTCAGTTCTTAGGGACGGCCTCAATGAAACAACCCACCATGTACTCCTACATGGCCTCTCATCAATACCTTTACCAAAACATGTTCAACACATCCCTCACATTACCGGCATAAGCATTTCACTCTGGCCCATCACCCAGATGAACCAGACCTGACACAACTCTAAGCATAGCAGGCATAGCAAGGTAGGAATCACATACATGGCTCAATCAACTCCTACACATGCTAGTGGGTTTCATCTAGTTACTGTGGCAATGACAGGTCATGCAGAGGATAAGGCTTCAACTACCGTAGCACATAGCAGTTTGAATCGCGTTGTCTTAATGCAGTAAATAAGAGCAGGAGCGAGAACATGGGTTTGTATCGAAATGATCAATAGTTGCTTGCCTGATGGAGTGGTAGCGGGATACTGCCCTTCAGTTGGATACTCGTGAATATCCTCAGAGGCAGAACCTACCACGGAGAACATATCGGAACACAATCAACACATGACGATATGCAACAATATGATGCATGCTATGGCATGGCAATATGATTGTGTCTTGGCCTAATGCAAGCTAAAATAGAAAGGGATGAAGTCATTTGAATCAAAGATTCAAATATTAGCTCATTAAACATGCCATTTATAGTGCATTACCTTATTCTGCCTAAACAGCAAGGTATACTTGTTTTGTCATGCATGAAACCATTACAGATGGATAGATTGAATTTTTCTGATAATTTTTCATATATAATTTATCTCAGTTGGAGCTATGGTTGAATTTCTATGAATTTTTGAAGTTTGAACTATTTTCTGGAATTTCCTGTATAAAAATAAATCCACAAAATGCATTACTGCATCAGCATCGCGTCAGGGTGACGTTAGCAGGTCAAAGGCGCCAGCCCAGGTCAAACCTGACTGGTGGGCCCCTTCTGTCAGCCTCTCAGTTAATTAGCAGAATTAGATTAACACTAATTAGCTGTCAGTGGGGCCTGGGCCCACATGTCAGTGACTGATTTAATTAAACTAACTAATTTTAGTTAGAAACTAATCTGGATAATTAGCAGAGGGGGACCCACTTGTCATTGACTCAGGGGAGTCAACTAGGCCCACCCAGTCCACGTCAGCGGTCAAGTCCGCCGGTGAACAGGGCTAATCCCGCCGGCGTTGAGTCGCCGGCGAGGTTGAGACAGCGGAGGGCTTCGGAAAACGCCCTCAGGCGACCAAATCGACGGCGGAGACCACCCGTGCAAAGCCCAGGCTCTCGCACATCCAATGGAGCAAGTGTGAGGAGCTGGGGTGGGCCGAGCTCGCCGGAATCGAGCTCGTGGCGGCGGCCGGAGTTCGGGCGGAGAGGGAAAAGGGGCTACGGTGCACGGCAGGGCTAGGAAGTGCGTGCGTTAGGCTCCTGGGGTCGCACTGAATGCGGTGGTGTGCTCGGACGCGTGCTTGCACGGTCGTAGCCACGACGGCGACATGGCCGGCGGCGAGGAGCTCTCGGGTGCGGTGGAGACGGCGGCTACAGGGGCCAAACGAGCACGTGAGCTAGGGGGAAGGGAAGAGGAGCTCACAGTGGAGTCAGAGAGGGGGTCAGCGGGCTCGGGGAGGTCTTGGCGGCGGCAAATCGACCGGAGATGGCTCGGGTGCCCGAGGTCGAAGACGAGGGCGAGGGCGGCGATGCAGGGCCTCCGGCGATGCGTGGCTCGGTGGGGAGGACGAGGAAGTCGAGGCGGAGCTAAGGGGCTCGTCGGAGGGGCGAGGGAGTGGCTATGGTGGCAACTATGGCGATCGGCGGCGAGGGACACGCTCGGCCATCACGGGAGAGGATGAGGGAGACGAGGGGGAGAGTGCGAGAGGATGAGAGGGGGACGTGGGGGTCGCATGGCGTCCTCTAGGCGTCTCCCGGCATCGGCAGAAGCAGGAGGTGGCCGGCGCGTGGCCGGCGCGCGGCGAGCACGCGCCCCTGCCTCCTGGCGCGAGGTAGGGGGTGACTGGCCGAGCTAGTAGGCTGGGCCGAGCCAGGTAAGGCCCAGGTGGGCTTATTTCCCCCTTTTTTGATTTAGGTTCTGTTTTCTATTAAACTGCAACTATTTAGCTTTATTTAAAATACTAGAACATTTCCAAAAATCCTGAAAATAAATGTGGCCTCTGGTTAGATTATTTCCAACAGGAAACATTTATTCCCAGAATTATTTGAGCATTTAGATTATTTTATAGCATTTAAATGCCCAAATTCAAATACTTATGATTTAATTCAATGACCTTCTGTTGACCTAGAAAATTGTGCACCAATTTTGCCAGAGGTTCTAACCTAAGACAAAAGGGGTGAACTTTTTAGAAGGGCATTTCAGCTTCATTGAAAATATTTTTAGTAAACCCTAGTTGATTTATAAAGGGTGCTGGGGGTTCTGCCTTCCCCATTTCAAGTTTCTGATGAAAATTAAACATGATGCACACTCTAATGCATGGACTAGCTAGGGTGTGACATCAGCGCACCCACTGGGTGTAGTCCCCGAGTTCCAAGCCGGCTGCTGCGCAGGCGGTTTGGAACTTACTAGGTCCTGACAACTTAACTTATGCTTGCCTCCTGTATAATGTTCCAGGAGTATCATAACCTTCGCGCAGCCGCCTTCAACTCCCAGGCTCAGGAGCTGGGCCGGAGAACTGAGGACCTGTCCAGCAGCCGGAGTGCGTGTTTGTCTCGTTCATCTCCTGTGGGGGCTCGTCAGCACACCCACTGGGTGTAGTCCCCGAGATTCGGGCCGACTACTGAGCAGCCGAGTCGGATCTTCCTTGACGACTTCCCCTTATTAATTTTTCCTTTGTCTTCATGCTTGCAGGAGCCAATGCCGACTTGAGGGGGCAGCTCAGCGAGGCGCAGGCCACCCTTCGCGCCAAGGAAACTGAGTACGACGCCTTGGTCCTGGAGCGCGACCACCTGGCCAAGAAGCTTGCTGACCAGGAGGAGAGCCACAAGGCGGCCCTGAAGAAGGCGCAGGATAACGAAGCCGCCCTGAAGGCCGAGTTCGAGACCGAAGCGGCGGGCTGGGCTGAGACCAGGCAAGCGCTGAATGAAGGCTTCGTCCATATTGAGGATTTGATCGACGGTAAGCCGCCTTCCTCGGTCCTTGCATGCCCCTTGCCGCCTGATTTGTGTTCTGACTTGTGCTGCTTTTTATTCTCTGTGCAGACTACTTTCCCGACTACTACGTCTTTGCTACCCAAACCATCGAGGCCCATCGCGAAGCGTGCCATCAGGCGGGGGCCGACATCGCGCCGGACACGAGTCGGATGCTTGAGGAGCAACTCTTGGCGGTCCAAGCGCGGCTGCAGCCGGCTCATCGTATGCTTCGCCGCCTCCGGCGCGCTGGGGCGCAGGTGTTGGACGCCCTCTGGCCAAGCGAGACGATTCCCCGCACCCCGAGTCGGACTGCCGATTGGCTGGAAGTTGCGGTTGGCCGCTTCGAGGCTTAGAAAGCATCAGCGGCCTGGCTTGGAGCTGGGCGGGCGTTGGAGTTCGTCCGAGCTTGGTATCCGGGGCTGAACCTGGACCAGCTGCGCACCTGGCGGCTGGAGGCCGATGAAGAGCTGGAGTAGGTGGGGCCGGCTATCGCTCAGCGCGCTTCGACGATCGTCGAGTGTACTGACATCAGCGTCTTTGCTCCTGAAATTAATGATGACGACACTGCCCAGCCGGAGGAGTGGTTCGGGCTGGACCCGGCATCGGGTGAAGACTCGGCAGAGGAGATCGCCTCTAGCGATGAAGGCGAAGACGACGAAGGAGAGGAGGGCGAAGACGTTGAGCTGGCCGGTGAAACGGCCAGCCAGCCTCAGCCTGATCGTGCCTCCAGCAACAAGGCGCATGCTAGCGCGCCCTCTGCGGGAGGAGGTGATCATGCCGAGGTTCGCCAGCCGGCCACTCCTCCAGCCGGCACTGCCCTCTCCACCGACCTGCCCGACTCGCCAGTCACTCCCTTGGCTTAGTCTTCTGTCTTTCTTTTTTCCTGCTTGTTGTCTTTTGAACGATTTTATCAAACTTGCGCAGTTCCACCCACTAGGGGTGTATTTAAACTATGTCGAATGCTGGCCTTTTGAAGGTCTTTTATGTAAATATGATTGCGTGCTTGGTTTCCATTCATGTATGCTTTTTATCCTTAGGTTGTTTCCTTTGCCGCCTTCCCCTTCTGGGAAGGCAAGTACTCGAGCTTTCTTAGATTGGAGCGAGGTGAATGGAAGCCGGACGGACGGCTACTCTGGTAGCCGGTCGGTGGTGGGAGAAAAACCGGCTTTTGTTATATTAGTCCGTTAGTCCCTAGCCGTTTTTCGTGTGGGCACCCGTTCCTGCCCTTAACTCGTGCCAGCCGGACAACCGGTTCTTCGAACTGTGAATTTTGGCAAGAGAGAGCTTGGGAGCCGAGAACTACTTGTCTGACTGAGGGTAGGACTTCTAATATAACTCCAGGCGGCCAGTCCCCGGGCCGACTAGTCGAACCCGGTGCCGGACGGAAAAAAGTGAATGCAATGACAAGGCCATAAGCATGATACTTTTCATTTCATAGACAAAAGATGGCAGTCCCCGAGCTCTCCTCGGGGGGCCTATTGTCTCGAACTTAGTACAAAAGTTAGCGTGATACATACTGCATTTCAACTGTAAAACCTTTGGAGGAGGTTGGCGTTCCATGGTCGTTCCGACTCCTTGCCGGAGTCGTCTCTCGTTCGTGCCTTTGGCTTCTGCGCGTCGATCAGGTAGTAGGAGTCGTTGCCTAAGGCTCTGCTAATGACAAAGGGGCCCTCCCAAGGGGCCGAGAGCTTGTGCTGGCCGGCTGTTCGCTGGATCAGCCAGAGCACAAGATCGCCCTCTTGGAAGGATCTTGGCTTGACCTTCCGGCTGTGGTAGCGGTGCAGGCCCTGCTGATAGATGGCGGACCGGCTGAGGGCTAACAGCCGGCCTTCTTCCAGCAGGTCGACGCCGTCTTCTCGTGCTTCCTTGGCCTCGGCTTCCTTGTACATGGTTACCCGAGGTGAGTCGAACTCGGTGTCAATTGGGATGACCGCCTCGGCACCATATACGAGGAAGAAAGGAGTGAAGCTGGTTGACTTGTTTGGTGTAGTGCGCAGACTCCAGAGGACAGCCGGCAGCTCATCGAGCCAACAGCCGGCTGAACGCTCTACTGGTACGATCAGTCGGGGCTTGATGCCGGAAAGGATGAGGCTGTTGCTTCGCTCGACCTGGCCGTTTGACTGCGGGTGGGCGACGGACGCTAGGTCCAACCGGATGCCATGCGTCGCACAAAAACGTGCCAAGGCTCCCTTGGCGAAATTCGTGCCATTGTCGGTGATGATGCTGTGTGGTACGCCATACCGAGTTGTTATATCTGTGATAAATGTCACGGCAGTCGGCCCATTCAGCTTCTTGATCGGCTTTCCCTCAATCCATTTGGTGAATTTGTCCACAGCGACAAGCAGATGTGTCATGCCACCGCGCGCCGTCTTGAATGGGCCCACCATGTCCAGTCCCCAAACGGCAAAGGGCCAAGTGAGGGGAATGGTCTTGAGTGTTGAAGCCGGCATGTGTTGCTTGGAGCTGAAGAGTTGGCACCCTTTGCAATGTTTAACTAACTTCTTGGCGTCATCCAAAGCAGTCGGCCAAAAGAAACCATGGCGGAAGGCTTTGGCGACTAGTGATCTTGAGGCCGCATGGTGGCCGCATTCTCCTTGGTGGATGTCCCTGAGGATTGCAATGCCCTTCTCTTGCTCAACGCGTCGCTGGAGGACTCCAGTGACACTCCGCTTGACGAGTTCTCTGTTGACGATTGTGTATGCTCCGGCTCGATGTTGGACTTGTCTTGCCTCTACTTCGTCAGCCGACAGATCTTGGTTTATTAGGAAGTTGAGGATGGATTGAGCCCATGACGGAGCTGCGACTTCTTCTATTGCCAAAACGGCTACTGCGACCAGGGCGGGCGGGCTGGGCGGTGAAATGCTGGAGTCGGCTGCCACCTGTTGTGTTGGTGTAGTCTCCGGGCCGACTACCGCAGTCCCCGAGCCGGGTGAGGCAGTCCCCGGGTCGGGCGTAACTACGGAAGTCCCCGAGTCGCCTGCTGATACCCCCTGGCCGACTATCGAAGTCCCTAGGTCACCTGCTTGGTTCTTCGAGCCGGCTGCGTCGGGGTCAGGCGGCACGAATATGGAATCGGACTCTGGACACGGCTTGATAGACGGCTTGAGGAGGCGTTGTAGAGAGACACCGGTTGGTATTGCTTGCCGAGTGGAGCCTATTCGAGCCAGGGCATCAGCTGGCTTGTTGTCGGCTCGTGGTACGTGGAGGAACTCGCATCCTTCAAAATACCCACTGATCTGCTGAATGAGGAAGCGGTAGCTTGACATATTTGCGTCCTTGGCATCCCAGTTGCCGGATGATTGCTGGACCACCAAGTCCGAGTCGCCATAACATAGGATCCGGCGAATGCCGAGTTCTTTGGCAAGCCGGAGCCCGTGTATGAGCGCCTCATACTCGGCCACGTTGTTGGAGGCGGCAAAGTGAATTTGCAGCGTGTATCTGAGCTTGTCGCCTTTGGGAGAGGTGAGGATGACGTTGGCTCCGAAGCCGGTGCGCATCTTGGACCCATCGAAGTGCATGCGCCAGTGAGTGGAGTCGGGAGCCGGCGGTAGGTACTGGGTCTCGGCCCAGTCGACGAGGAAGTTGGCCAAAGCTTGGGACTTGATGGCGGTGCGAGGCTGGTAGAAGATCGTATAGGGGGCCAGCTCGATGGCCCATTTCGCCACCCGGCCGGATGCATCCCGGCTGCCTATGATCTCGGCCAGCGGGGCGGTGCATACAACCGTGACGGGATGCTCTTGGAAGTAGGGCTTCAGCTTCTTGGCGGCGAAGTACATGCCATAGCACATCTTCTGGTAGTGCAGGTAGTTCTGCTTCGAGGTAGACAGCACCTTGCTCAAATAGTACACCGGCCTCTGGACTGGCTGGGCTCGGCCTTCTTCTGGGCGTTGGACTGTGATGACGGTGCTGACCACCCGGCTGGTTGCGGCAATGTAGAGGAGCATGGGCTCTTTCCCAGTCAGCGCCGCCAGGACAGGCGGCGTGGCCAGCATCTTCTTCAGCTCGTGAAAAGCTTGATCGGCTTGGTCATTCCACTCGAAGTGGTTGGTCTTCTTCATGAGGCGGTAGAGGAAAAGAGCTTTCTCTTCGAGCCGGCTGATGAAGTGGTTCAGGGAGGCCAAGCATCCGGTAAACTTCTGGACGTCTCGAAGTTTGGTGGGAATCGCCATTCTCTCAATGGCCTTGATCTTTACTGGGTTGCAGTCGATGCCGCGTTCAGAGACCAGGAAGCCTAGGAGCTGGTCGGCTGGCACTCCGAACACGCATTTCTTGGGGTTAAGCTTGATTTGGAACCGGCGTAGGTTCTCAAATGTTTCCTTGAGGTCTTCCAGCAAGGTGCCACGCTTCTCCGTCTTCACTACAATGTTGTCTACGTAGACGTGGGCATTTCTACCGAGTTGCTTGAGGAGGCACTTCTGCATGCAATGCTGAAAAGTGGCACCGGCATTTCTCAAGCCGAATGTCGTAGTCAGGTAGCAGAAGGCTCCGAATGGCGTGATGAAGGCGGTCTTCAGGCGGTCTGCCGGATTTAACTTTCTCTGGTGATACGCTGAGTAAGCATCCAAGAAACTCAACAGCTCGCATCCGGCCGTGGAGTCTATCACTTGGTCAATCCTTGGCAGGGCAAAGGGATCTTTGGGGCAGGCCTTGTTGAGGCTCGTGTAGTCTATACACATGCGCCACTTGTTGTTTTTCTTTAGCATGAGGACCGGGTTGGCGAGCCACTCTGGAAAGAAAACTTCCATAATCAAGCCGGCTGCCAGAAGCCGGGCTATCTCCTCTCCCACAATCCCGCGTTTCTCCTCCGACAGTCGGCGGAGGGGTTGTTTGACTGGCTTTGCGTCTTCTCAGACGTGTAGTTTGTGCTCGACGAATTCCTTCGGGACGCCCGGCATGTACTTGGGGGACCATGCAAAGATGTCCCGATTCTCATGGAGGAAATCGGCGAGCTCGCCTTCCTAGTTGCTGTTTAGGTTTGCCCCAATGACGGCAAACCTCTCTGGGTGCTCGGGTTCAAGAGGTATCTTCTTTGTCTCCTTGGCCGGCTGGAAAGATCCTTGAGCATCATGCTCCTTGGGATCGGGGGACAAGGCCGACTGTTTGCCGGCCATGGCCACGACTCAGTCCAACATCTTCTTTTCTTCGGCAATCACAAGGGACTCGGCCAGCCGACTGCTGGCTGCTGTGCACTCAGAGGACTTCTTGTAATCGCCGGCTATGGTGATGACGCCTTTGGTGCTCGGTATCTTCATCTTGAGGTATGCGTAGTGGGGAACTGCCATGAACTTGGCCAAGGCAGGTCGGCCAAGCAATACATGGTAAGGGCTCTCCAGGTCCACCACTTCAAACCAGATCGCTTCCCGGCGGAAATGCTCCTTGTCCCCAAAAAGTACATCAATCTTGATCTTGCCAATGGGGGCGTAGGACAGGCCGGGTACGATGCCATGGAACACAGTCCGAGTAGGCATGAGTTGCTTCATCTTGACATTCAGCTTCTCCATGGTGTCATGGTACAGGATGTTGATGATGATCCCGCCGTCTATCAGCACGCGGGAGAATCGGGCAGCGCGTCTATCCGTTGCACGGGTGGCATCCAAAACCAGCGCATAAGAGCCAGGAGACGGCATCACCTCTGGGTGGTCGGTCCGGCTCCAGCTGATAGGTTTTTCTCACCAGTGCATGTGCTCGGCGGGGTTGGCAGCAACCATGCTGACTTCTTGGTGCTCTTGGCGTTTGCTGCGCCGGTCTTTGGGCTGACTTGTAAAGATGATATAGGCGGCATGCTCGTTGGGGAACTCATCATGCACGGCTCCGACTGCGGGCCTCCCGTGGTTCGCGAGAAGGAAAAAGGACTAATCTTTTGTTACATCTGGCACGAGATGAAAAAGAGAGAGCTTCGTCTATCAATGAACAACAGATTACCCGAGACTCTGAAATTTTCAATGAGCCAAAAGAGTTACCACCAGACCCATGATCATGTAATACCTCTTCTGGAGGGAGCTGAGCTGATTAATCTCAGGCCGTATAGATACTCAGCGGCCGGCGGCTGCGGAGCCAGAGGCGGCGGACCGGTAGGTGGAGGCGGCGCGAGCCCTTCGCCTTTAGAGATTCGGCTGAGACAGTGGCACTTCCGGGTCGTGTGGTTGGACGGCTTCATGCCGCTGTGGAACTTGCACGGGGCGTCGAGAGTCTGCTCATAGGAGAAGGCCGGCTGCCAAGCCGGCTTGCCGCCCCTCTGCTTCTTGGGTGCGGGCCGCGCTTCGGGCTGCTCGTCTTCGACTGTGGCCACCTACCGACTAGTGGAGGGCGGCAATGGGCCCTTGCGCTTGTGGTCGTTCTGGTGTGGGCGTCGGCCGGAGTCCCCAGCCAGCGTCTTGGGCGCCGGGTTGAGTACCTTTCCGGACGCGTCTACCCGGAGTTCGGTCTTCATTGAGGAGTCGGCGGTGGCGTACTTGTCCGCTATGATCAGAAGCTTGTTGAGGGTAGTCGGCTCGTCGCAGAGGAGCTTGTGCTTGAGGAGGGTGCCTTCTCGGCACCCGGCAGTGAAGTATTCTATGGCTTGCACCTCGTGCACCCCTTCGCAAGAGTTGCGGAGCTCGGCCCAACGCGTGAGGTAGTCGCGAGTGGACTCGGTGGGGCCTTGTACGCACAAGGAGAGCTGTCTGGGTTTGGGAGTCCGCTTGTAGGTGCTGGTGAAGTTGCGGACGAAGGCTTCTATGAATTCTAGTGAGCTGTTGATGCTGTATGGCTTGAGGCTATTGAGCTAGGTCCGCGCCGTGCCCTGCAGCATGAGGGGCACATATTTCACGGCAACACGCCTGTTGCCGTTGGCTATGCTAACCACCGTGGAGTAGTCGATCAACCAATCTTCCGGCTTCACGGAGCCGTTGTACTTGGGCGTGTCTCTTGGGAGCGAGAACCCTTTGGGGAAAGGCTCGTCGCGGATGCGGGGGCCGAAGCAAGGCGGGCCGACATCGTCTTCTTCTTCTAGCGCCAGGGATCGCGCCAGGCGGTCGATCCGATGGCAGGCGTCATTCTCGCCGACTACTTCGCGGCGACCTAGCCGACCACTGAGAGTCGGATGCGCGACAGGCGGCGGGGTGGGATATCTCTCTCCACGGGGCTGGGGCGGAGGCAGGTTGCCCCGCCACTCTTTGGGTTCGGCATCGGCTAGAGGCCAGTTCTTTCTTGCGCCGCGCGCGGGTTTTACCCGTAGTCGGCGTCCGGGACGTCGCGCCGTGATCTCGGTGTGGGGGAGGGCTTTCCGCGCGGGCGTCGGCTTCGTGCCGCTGCGCGGCTGCATCGATCAGCTGCTGGATGCGTCGGGTCATGTGGGGGAGCTCTTCGGCCCCCAGTCCATCTAGCTCGTCTACGGCCGCCTGGGCGGCGCGCAGGTTCTCGAGTGGAGTAGCGTAGACTCGGTGGTCGACTCCTAGCATATTGGCAACGACAGCGCCGCGCTGTCTAACAACGCCGTCCCGGCTAGGCCCGCCTGGGGGCGGCGTGCCAAAGGCGGCGCGGTCGGCTTCGCGTCGGTGGGCCTCAGCGAGGCGTCTCATGGAAACCAACTTCCGGCCCTCCGCGAGGAGGGCGAGCTTCAAGTGCTTCAGCATCGGGATCGGCCGGGAGGGGGAGGGACAAGTCGTGGACCGCCGCGTGCGGGGCGTCGTGGGCGCTCTCGTCAGAAGCGCCGCTGTGGCCGATGACCAGCACCTCGGTAGTGACAGCGTTGCAGCCACCGGCCTGGGAAAGTGGGTCATTGTAGATCGCGACGTTGGTGGGGAATGTGTCGAGCGAGGCCGTGTCGGAGTCGACAGGCATCGGATTGGTGGAGCCAACCGACTTCAAGTCCACGACAGGCTTGCCGGAGAAGTGGAGCTGGCCGAGGAGGTTGACGAGGTGGTCGGTGCCCGCGTCGGGGGCGAGCTCGTTAGAGATGAGAGTCTTGTCAAGGAGATTGGCGAGGCTGCTCGCCACACAGATGTTGGTGACGCCTTGTAGCACGTCGTGGCAAGCGCCATCGGGCGTGCCGGGCTGGCTACGCTCGGGGGGGAGGAAGAGGGTTCCCGTCCAGAACAGGTCTCCGGACGACGGTGCACCTGGCCCCATGGTGGGCGCCAAATGTCGGGTGGTAGGTGCGACATATGCCAACGAGTGGCTTATCATTGTGGGAGCCAGTAAGACGTCGCCGGTGCCTGGAAACGGGATGAGGCGAAGACGTGCACGCCGGCGAATCTTACTCAGCTTCGGGGCTCTCCGTGGAGATAACACCCCTACTGCTGCTCTGCGGGGTCTCCGCATGGTCACTAGATGAACAAGTAGCTACACGGTGCTCCTTGAGCTATTGGCGAGAGGAGGAAGAAGGGCACGGCTTGCTCTCTTCTCCTTCCTATGTGGTGTCTGAGACTAGCAGGGTTTGATCTCCCTTTGCATGGATGCCCCGGGGGGTTTATATGGGCCTACCCCCCGGGGGTACAATGGTAATCTGGCTGGGCGCGGGGCCCAGCCGTCTGTGTCTACGCTCTCCGGCTTCTGCGCCGGCTGCTGGGGCCCGCCGGCTAGTGGGTCCCGCCGGCTGCCGGCTCCCTGGTCGACAGGTAGGCCCCACTGTCAGGGCCTTGTCGGCAGCTGGTTACTGTTGCTCAATCTTGGTGGCGAGGGCTTCGCCGAAGTGGGCATGGCTACAATGCCGCTGCCCGGTGGGCGATCACTGTAGCCCACCGCGTCTTGTCTCCTTAATGGGGCGTCTTCTTCGAGGGAGGTGGCAAGCCGGCTGTGGGGAGCCGGCTCTTTCTTGGGCCGACAGGGGGTGGTTTGGCCACCTTTAGGTGTCTCTCTGCCCGAAGGGGCCCACCGCCCGTGGGCCGTACGGGTATCCCGTCGTGGATGACATCAAGGTCAACGTGGCAACAGTGCTGCGCCGGACGGGTCATGGCCACCCGTACAGCGCACTGTGCCAGGCGTGCTCCGGGATTCGGGGGTGGCAGCCTTCACTGTAGCCACGCCCCATCACATCGCCGTTATGTGGATGCAGACTTCGAGGGTACGATCTTGACCGCTTTATGGGAGCCAAATTCTTGGAGTCAGCCTTCTCGCGACCGGCTTCTCGGAGCCGGCCCTCCCGCGGCTTCTCTTCATGAGGGCTGAAGTCGAGCCGCCTTTCGATAGTCGGCCTGGAGACAACCGGCAATGGGAAGGCGGCCCTGCGTCTGGGATTCTTGAGGGCCGAATCGGCTCGTAATTTTTTCAGAAGGGCCAGGGGGAGCCGGCTAGGCTACCCATGGTTATTTACTCCGACAGATGGTGCGCAGCCAACTCGCCAGGAGCAGTGAGCGGCGTAGGAGCGGAGCTCCGAGCGCACGACGACAAAGACGGCCATCAAGCGCTTGTGCTGACGGCCACGTGCGTGAGCAGGGGCGCGGCTGGAGTGGCAAGCAGCTGCTTGGGTCACGGACGGCGCGGGGGCTTCGGACGACGACGGCAACATGACGGGCGAACGCAGTAGAGAGCAGCAGCGAGCAGCGCCGGGCGCGCGGTCAGCGACGGTGGCCACGGCCGAGGCGACCAGGACGTGGCCAGGGGACGGCTGGTACGCGGCAAGACGCGGCCAGGGGTGGCGCGCACGGGCGTCGTGGCATGATGCGCGGACGCGGAAAGCAGCCGCCGGAGTTTGGAGTCGCGGATGGTGGCAAACGGAGTCAGGGAGAGGCGAAGAAAGGGGGAACGGGTGGAGGCTCACCCTGGGGAGGCCGTTGACGAGCTTGGCGAGGCCGAGAGGCGCTGGTGGTCGAGATTGACGGTGAGGTCGCACGGTGGCCGTAGATGAGGAAGAGGAAGAGGAAGAATGCGATGGCGGTGGTGCTCCCGGTCCTGATCTAGTGTCGAGGAAGAAGAGCCGGACCACGATGGAGCTCACGGACTTGTCGGAGCGGGGAACGGGCGACGGTGGCTGCGAGCCTCATGGTGGCGAGGCCATGGCGGAGAGGAGAAGCGGCAGCGCGTGGGGGAAGGGGTTCTCGTGGGTAGACGGAGAGGCGGAGAGGGCGAGGAGAAGTGGATAGAGTTGCCAGGGGTGTCGAGGGTGAAGCCCTTATCCATCCACGGGCTACTGTAGCGGCGCAGACGGCAAGCTGGCTTGGAGGGGACGAGCGAGCGTGGGCACGGTCGGAGGAGCAGTAGGAAGGAGGGAGACAGGGGTATTGCGCGCTGGGCCGTCCAGTTTGTTAGATGGGCCATAGTGCCTAGTAGATTAGGCCTTTTATTTTGTACTTTCTGTTTTATTTATTTATTTCCTACTTTGCATTATAATTGAGCTACTAAAAGAGTTTTGTTTAAAACAAAACTTGGCACAAAAAAATACCGCGCAATATTCTGGGTAGCTACAAATAGTTTCCAAGCATTTGGGAGTGCTTAACTATTTTTTAGAAATTGAAAAGGCCAATTTTAAATGTTGCTAGACCACTACATAAATTTCAGTGTCACATTTGGAATCCAAAGGGGGTTGGTTTCAACATGACAATGATCAAGGGAAATTATAGAATATTGTGAACATTTTAGTTTTGACATTTTAAAGACTTTAATTTTGACTTCTACTTAAATTTGAATTTGAACTGGATTAAATCAAAGGCGGATTTAGCAATAGTGAAATGATGACATGGCACCATTAACATGGGATTACTGTAGCTTAATTATCCAGGCGTTACAAATCTCCTACACTACAAGAAATATCGTCCCGAGATTTAAGGGGTGGATTGAGGGGGAAAGACTCGTGAAGAACGAAGCTCAACACAAGATAGGTACCTGGAGTCTATCTCCGTGAACGTGTCATAGAGGCACCTCTCGAGCTGAAATTCAAGAAAGACATCGAGAGTAAGGTAAGGAAGAGCAATAAGAAGCTTCAACCGGGTAGGCAATCGTTCGTTGCCTGAAACAGAGGGTGAATGAAGTTCGGAGATATGGGAATAAGTATTGCGTCTGATACCAGAATAGATCGTCTCTCGGAAGGTGGCTCGTGATTTTCATACGAAGCCAAGCGCGAGGGACAACTTTGAAAAAAAGGGATGTACATGAGTCATGTTTCGATCCTATGGAATTGTGGGTTATGGGCCCACCATGTGGGTTAAAAGTAGAAAGATGACGATAGCAAGGCATGTCAGATGATAGACTACCAGTTATGTTGTCAACAACGTTGGTACCAAGTGCGAGGGACAGAGAGAACTATTTTCCTGCTCGTTGAACGAGGCAGACCAATAGGCAAAGTTCTCGTCCATCGGTGGTTACCGGAATGTCAACAACAATAATAACAAGGTCTTACAGACAAATTGTACACCAACGTGTTTTCATAAGCAGGGAACTATTACTTCTTGGATCTCATAAACCACAAGAAAGTTTAAACAAAACAATGGAAAAGAAAAGGTGATCATTTTATTAATCAAAACATTGGAAAGGAAAATGTGTTTACACACAAGAATTGGGAGTATATCCTTCCCAAGGGGGAAGCGGAGCAGGATATACATGATATGAGAGCAAGTTGAAAACCATTTAGATAAAGGGGGTGAGGGAAGATTCATGATATTACCCATACAACGGTGTTTGGATAATAGATCAAGAAACATTCGAATATGCTTCCAATGTTCATGTTTATATTCGGAATACCTCAGTCATGCTTCGAGGTAGCATTAACATGGTGTTACAAGTAGGGGTTGGAGTTGAAGCTCACAAGAAATACTCAAGGAACAATTGCAGGAATAGCAAGGAGTCCAAGGTATAACCAAGACATGATCAAACATGTGTTGGAAAGAAGACAAGGGATTTGTCAATGATAACTCAAATCGTCGAAGGTCAAGGATGGTATTTCTCATCACGAATTCGATTGATATGCTGGAAGAGCTCAGAATGTTGACGAGCACGACACAATTGTCGAGAGATTTCAGGAAGATGTAATCGATCAGGATGACAACAAGTCAAAGGAATTAAGAAGCGAAAAGTTATTAGAACCAAGGGTACAACACAAACTTGAAATCAAGCTTGCTGTTCAAGGCGAAATGATATGACGAGGAAGATCGACGTAGGCCTAGCTCATCATTGAAAATTCTGTTCCGGGAAGAAGGACCAGGTAGCACAGTTTAAAATTTAGCACGATAATGATATAGCCGATTTGGCTAGGAATGACTTGAAGGATTATTAAACTCGTAAGCAATGAAATTTACTTAGAGTTAATGAATTAGATTGCGGAATTGATTCACTTATCGGTGTTCTCGATTGATAAACAACCTAGAACCCGTGAAGTAATAATGACAGGTAAAGGTAGTGCTTCATCAAAATTTCATAAGATGTAGTGCAATGGCATGATATCCTCGAGATACCAGGGGTAATACCCGAAGGAATATCAAGGTAGAGGTTGAGGAGATGCATTGATCTGTAGAAGACAAGTGCTTTAACTTATCCGAGAAATGGAATCAAAGGGGAACAATCATGGTCAGAGCCATGGTTGCAAAGGACCAAACATAAATACCAGATTAACTTATAACAAGGGGATTAATATTATCGCAAGAAGCTTCCATGATAAGTTCCACATCGGGTTCATGGGCATGAACACAAAGTTCGAAGTCGACTCTCACTTCTTCAATGCATAACCTCTCATCTACTTCTCACTTTTGACGAAGTTGCAGTGTAGAATTTTTTTATCCGGTGTAACACCAATAGAGTATGACCCATAGAAATTTCCGGGTTCACACAAATTAGGGAAAGCATTAGTTCAACCCGTCGAGGCATCTTAGGAACATTTGCGAAAACTTCAGAAGTAATGAACTGAAGCTCGGAAGCAGAGCATGGTTGACAAAGTAGAGAATACAATTTACCAAAGGCAATATGTATCAGGGGAAGAACGCACAAAATTTTGAATATGAAGGACACTGCCGGATAATAATCCAACAAAGGATTCAGCGGTCCTCAATGGATCTGATGTGAGTATCAATACTCAATGAGAAGAAGGAAAGAATGCAAAGGCATTGGATTGTAGAAACATCTGAATAATTTGATGCTTAAATGCAAAGAAATTATGATTTCCAAATTAGAAGATCAGAAGAAGACACTCTGATCAAAAGATAAGAAAGTTGAAAAGACATAGATCGACAATCACTCAAGGTTTCATTTGCCGAGAACCAGATGATGTCCAGAGTGGAGTCTGAGCCAGAAGGATAAATAATTACCAGGGAATAAATAATGAATGTGTTCATTCACGCACACGTCGAATCATTAGGGTAAGAATGACAATCTCAAAGGAGATTAATGAATATTGTTAGACATTTGGAATTAACCATAATGCAAGATGATAAGGAAGAACATGAGCAATAGGCTACTGAGTATTATCGGAACATCGAATAGTATTTCAAAGAATTTGTGAAACACAAGAACAACTGGTGATGAACGGATCCTCGGTAAGCGTGAGGATTTATTCATACATGTATTCATGCAAAAAAGGAGTTGCAAGGCAGCAGGCACAAAGGATTCTTGGGGTAAAGTAGAGTATTTTAGGGCATCTTGTAATAACAAGGGCAACAAGGAATGATTGTATGAATGACAAGTGTATGTAGTTATCCATAAGGATATATCGGTGGTAGGGAATTGCAAAAGCGACAGGCACAAAGTCTCAAGAGAACATCATAGAGTATCTTCAGAATCTTCTGGTGCAGCGGGCGACCATCCGAAATGAAGGGGCTCTCCGAGGAAAGTCGTTACGAGAACCTAATGTAGTTAGTAAAATCATTTAACCCTGAATAAAAAAGAGAACAGAGTCCCAGAGTATAGACGAGGAATAAAATATCCTAATACCACCCAATGGTGTCATGGGCCCATGGGCCACACAGCCATGTTAGTAAAAGTTTTGCAATGTCTAGACTCAACTTCGGCCATGGAGTTTGGAAGGGGATTCCTACAGGCAGTCGGCTCTGATACCAACTTGTCACGCCCCCGATTCAATCGTACACTAATCATACACGCAAATGTGTACGATCAAGATCAAGGACTCACGGGAAGATATCACAACATAACTCTAGACACAAAATAAATAATACAAGCTTTATATTACAAGCCATGGGCCTTGAGGGCTCGAATACATAAGATCGAATACACAAGAGTCACCGGAAGCAACAATATATGAGTACAGACATAAGTTAAACAAGTTTGCCTTAAGAAGGCTAGCACAAAAGCAACATTGATCGAAAAGGCAAGGCCTCCTGCCTGGGAGCCTCCTAACTACTCCAAGTCGTCAGCGGCCGTCACGTAGTAGTAGGCATCCTCGGGGTAGCAGTAGTCATAAGTGGTGTCGTCTGGCTCCTAGGGTCCGTCATCTGGTCGCAACAATCGAATATGGGGGAAAACAGGTGGCAAAGCAACCGTGAGTACTCATCCAAAGTACTCGCAAGACTTACATCAGATCTAAACTAAGTATGCATGTGTATCAAAGGAAATGGGTTGTATCTGTGGACTAAACTACATAAAGCCAGAGTAGAGGAAAGGCTTAGTCCTATCGATGACTAGCATCTTCTAGAAACCACCACCTTGCAGCAATAGGAGGGAGTAGAGTAGCATAAAGTAAAGTAGCAGTAGTGTTATCAACCTCGGCCAGAGATCCTTTCTCGACTCCCTGCGAGAACTATCCATTTCTGATAACCATTCATTTCTCATCACAAGTATCCAGTTCTAGTTGTATCGATCGGGATACAACTCCAAGTGTCTGTTACCATAGGACAGGCCATCGATAGATGTTTTCTTCCTTGCAGGGGTGCACCAACTTACCCACCATACTCAATTAACTCCGGCCGCGCACACTTTCCTGGCTCATGCCCGTCCTGGAGAGGTCAACACGCCGGACTGAACCTATGCCCCAGGGGTCATGGGCCATCTCCCTGAGAACTCCTGCATGTTGCGTACGCGGCCGGTGAGCAGACCTAGCTACCTCCTTCAAAAAGGCAGGTGCTAACCAGTCCAACCCGGCGCGCGCTGCTAAGTCGCTAACGTCTATTAAGCTTCGGCTGATGTATACGACGTAGAACGCCCATTCTATGCCCACGTGATGGTTAGTGCTATCAGGCCAGAGGCCCATCGGATCAAATATCCAAATCATAGTGGGTTAGGAGCACGCGGTAACGAGCAGAGACTCACGATCGATGTGACCCCGTCACCCCGTCTCGAGTACTTGCGGCAAGGGCTAAGAATGCCCGGCCACGCCTCGTAAGTATCTCACGGGCACCTTCCAGGTCAACCCGACTCCACATCACTCGCTATTAAGCTCGCGCGAGTAACCCTCAGGGCCAACCCGTCTTTAGTAACATGGCTCAGTGCAAAGTCATAGAAACCATAGTAATTGTGTGTCTAACACCAAGGGGAAAACCAGAGGAATCACCCCCGGTGAATTCCACTCGATGTTATCATCAGGGTGAACGTAAGAGGATCCACCCTCGAGGTTCAGACTTGAGGGGTTGCACGACAGAGCCGTAACGGAAGTGGTTAAGGAGGAAATCACCCTCGATGACCACGACCGGATAACTACACTACAAAGATCTCATCTGGAGTGATGTACGAGGTTCCACCCTCGGCACTCGATGGTAACTCTGCAGAGTCGAGCAACAAAAGGGGAAAGTGATGTGCGGTGTCGGGGCCTGGACGCCGATCACGTTGATCGAGTCATCGAACATAAAGCGGGGCAACTAGGACAAGGCGGGGGTCACTGATCGATCTCTAACCAACCTATACTAAGCAGTTTAGGATAAGCAGGTAACAAAAACAGGCTATGCATCAGAATAAGGTCATACATAAAGCAGTAGCAGTTTCTAATGCAAGCATAAGAGGGAAAGAAAATGGGCGATATCGGAATGCTCAAGGGAGGTTTGCTTGTCTGGAAGCTCTGCTGGAAAAGAAGAAGTGTCGTCATCGACGTAGTCGATCACAGGGGCAACATCAATCTCGGAGTCTACCGGAGAGAAGAGGGGGAATAAACAGTAAATACAAAGCAAACAGATGCATGACAAGACAACAAGCTGTACTAGGGGTGTTCTAACGCGGTGCTACACGATACTGGCGAAGGGGGATAACATCCGGGAAAGTTTTCTCGGAGTTAGGCATTTTCGGACAAATGAATGGGAGGGGAAATGTTGCGTGTTTGCTATGCTAGGTGCGTGTGGCGGACGAACGGACCGCGTATTCGGATTCGTCTCATCGTTCTGAGCAACTTTCATCTATAAAACTTTTTCATCCGAGCTACGGATTATTTTATTTTAATTTCCGAAGCATAAACAATATTCTGAAATTACTGGGCTATTATTAATTCGAAAATAAATAGGAAAAAGCTATGCGGCAACTGTGGGATAGCCTAGTGGCTTACAGGTGGGACCAGAGGGCTGGGTTGACCAAGTCAACATGTGACTAGTCAACAATTGGTACTATTAAGCGGGCCCAGATGTCATTGACTGTAGTTGAATTGATTTTGTTTATTTAGTTTAATCACCAGGGAACCCACATGTCATAGGGTAGACACTAATCAACCTAACTACTAATTAGCTCCTAAGCTAATTGGCACAGGGCCGGCCACACACACAGAATCACACACGTACACACACCACGCAACACACTCGGCCATGGCCCGCCACAAGCAGCCGTATAGAAGAGCAGCGGCATCAACGAGCAAAAACAGCAGCGCATCGGCCTAAGTAGCAGCTACGGCAACAGAAGCAACGACGGGTAGCAGCGGCAAGTGCATAGCAGCAGCTAGTAGGAGCACCAGCAGGCAAGAAACAGGGGCACCCGAGCAGCGGCAACAACAGCAGTACAACGCGGGCGCATGCAGGAGGCTGATGGTGCGCAACCAACTCGCCAGGAGCAGTGAGCGGCGCGGGAGCAGAGCTCCGAGCGCGCGACGGCAAAGGCGGCTAGCAAGCGCTGGTGCTGACGGCCGCGTGCGTTAGCAAGGGTGCGACTGGAATGGCGAGGAGCTGCTTGGGTCACGGACGGCGCGGGGGCTTCGGACGACGATGGCAACACGACGGGCGGACGCAGTAGAGAGCAGCAGCGAGCAGCGCCGGGCGCGCGGTCAGCGACGGCGGCCACGGCGGCCACGGCCGGGGCGACCAGGACGTGGCCAGGGGACGGCCGGAACGCGGCGGGACGCGGCCAGGGGTGGCGCGCGCGGGCGCCACGGCGTGATGCGCGGACGCGGACCGCAGCCGCCGGAGTTTGGAGGCACGGGACGGTGGCAAACGGAGTCGGGGAGAGGCGAAGAAAGGGGGAACGGGTGGAGGCTCACCCTGGGGAGGCCGTGGACGAGCTTGGGGAGGCCGTGGACGAGCTTGGCGAGGCCGAGGGGCGCCGATGGTGGAGATCGATGGTGGGGTCGTGCGGTGGCGTAGATGAGGAAGAGGAAGAGGAAGAGGAAGAATGCGACGGCGGTGGTGCTCCCGGTCCCGATCCAGTATCGAGGAGGAAGAGTCGGACCACGACGGAGCTCACAGACTAGTCGGAGCGGCGAACGGGCGACGGTGGCCGCGGGCTTCACAGTGGCGAAGCCATGGCGGAGAGGAGAAGCAGCAGCACGTGGGGGAAGGGGTTCTCGTGGGGAGAGGGAGAGGCAGAGAGGGCGAGGGGAAGTGGATAGAGTTGTCAGGGGTGTCGAGGGCGAAGCCCTTATGCGTCCACAGGCTCTTGTAGCGGTGAAGACAGCAAGCTGGCTTGGAGGGGACGAGCGAGCGCGGGCACGGTCGGAGGAGCAGTAGGAAGGAGGGAGACATGGGTATTGCGCGCTGGTCCGTCCAGTTTGTTAGATGGGCCATAGTGCCTAGTAGATTAGGCCTTTTATTTTGTACTTTCTGTTTTATTTAGTTATTTCCTACTTTGCATTATAATTGAGCTACTAAAAGAGTTTTGTTTAAAACAAAACTTGGCACAAAAAAAATACTGTGCAATATTTTGGGTTGCTACAAAAAGTTTCCAAGCATTTGGGAGTTCTTAACTATTTTTTAGAAATTGAAAAGGCCAATTTTAAATGTTGCTAGACCACTAAATAAATTTCAGTGTCACATTGGGAATCCAAAAGGGGTTGGTTTCAACATGAAAATGATCAAGGGAAATTATAGAATATTGTGAACATTTTAGTTTTGACATTTTGAGGACTTTAATTTTGACTTCTACTTAAATTTGAATTTGAACCGGATTAAATCAAAGGCGGATTTAGCAAAAGTGAAAATGATGACATGCCACCATTAACATGGGATTACTGTAGCTTAATTATCCGTGCGTTACAGTTTAGTTCTTTAGTTAGACGCTCAATCTCCTTCTTATCATCGTCATTCGTTTTATCTTGATTAACATGATTAATTGACGTTTCATCATAGTTTTCATCACCAGAGTTGTCAACAAGTAAATCATCATCACCTAGCAAATCATCTTCATCACTATTGAAATCAACATACTCGGGATGTGTTACCTTTGGACCTTTGGCCATGAAGCACCTTCCAATTCCTTCATTTGGTGAGTCAAATATGTCGTAGGAGTTGGTTGACACAAGTGCTAGACTGGCAACACCTTCATCTTGAGTATATTCGGAGTCGGAGTAATAGCTTCTTTCGGAGTGATTGTCGGAGTCGAAGCTGGATACCCATTCACCAACATGAGCTTGATGTCTTCTTTTTGGGTGGCTCCCTGATGACTTTTCTTTCGTTTCCGAATCCTTGCTTCTCTGAGAGGGTTTTCGTTCATAACGATCATCTCTACTCCTCCTTTCTCTTGGTGGTGATTCTTCTCTTCTACTTCTTCTTTTGGGAGAATCTTCTCTTCTTCGGTAGGGAGTCGTACACTCATTGGAGTAGTGTCTGGGTCTTCCACAATTGTAGCAATTACGCTCACGACTAGAAGATCTTTTGTCATTGTAGGACCTTGACTTGGAACTTCTTTCTTTGCTTCTACTCTTGTAGAACTTGTTGAAGTTCTTTACCATTAGGCTCAATTCTTCATTGAAGGTTTGTTTCTCGCTTGATGATGTGGGAGAATCACATGAGGCTTTGTAAGCACCACTTGACTTGTTGTGATGCTCTTCCTTATCCTTGAGTAACATCTCATGAGCAACAATTCTTCCAATGACTTCCGTTGGCTTGACATCTTTGTAATTGGGCATCATTTGGATCAATGTGTAGACGGTATCATATTTTCCATACAAGGCTATTTAGGATCTTCTTGATGATGAATTTGTCGGTCATCTCTTCACTTCCTAAGCCGGCAATCTCATTTGTGATGAGAGCAATCCTAGAATACATTTCAGCGACACCTTCACCATCCTTCATTTTGAACTTGTCAAGTTGACTTTGAAGCACATCCAATTTGGATTCCTTAACGGAGTCGGTACCTTCATGCATATCAATCAAAGTATCCCAAATTTCCTTTGCATTCTCAAGACGGCTGATTTTGTTGAATTCTTTGGGGCACAATCCGTTGAAGAGAATATCACAAGCTTGAGCATTGTATTGTAGCATCTTCAACTCTTCCGCGGTAGCTTCATGGTTTGGTTCTCTCCCATCAAAGAATTCACCTTGCAAGCCAATACACACACTAGCCCAAATGGCGGGGTTATGTCCAAGAATATGTATTTTCATCTTATGCTTCCAACTAGGGAAATTTGTACAATCAAAGTAAGGACCTATACGGTGGTAATTTCCCTTGCTAGATGCCATACTCTCCTAGGTTGTGAAACCAAGGCTATGACCACCAAAAGCTATGGAAATCAAAGCAAATGGAGACCAAAGCTCTGATACCACTTCTAGGATCCAAAGTATATCTAGAGGGGGGTGATTAGACTACTTGACCAAATAAAAATCTAGCCTTTTCCCAATTTTAGTTCTTGGCCGATTTTAGAAACATAGCACAAGTCAAGCAATCAACCTACACATGCAATTTTAAGAGTATAGCAGCGGAATGTAAAACAATTGCATATGAAGGTAAAGGATGGGTTTGAGGGAGCAAATGCAATGTTGACACGGAGATTTTTTATCCGTGGTTCCGATAGGTGGTGCTATCGTACATCCACGTTTATGGAGACTTCAACCCATGAAGGGTAACGGTTCCGCGAGTCCACAGAGGGCTCCACCCATGAAGGGTCCACGAAGAAGCAACCTTGTCTATCCCACCATGGCTGTCGCCCACGAAGGACTTGCCTCACTAGGGTAGATCTTCACGAAATAGGCGATCTCCTTGCCCTTACAAACTCCTTAGTTCAACTCCACAATCTTGTCGGAGGCTCCCAAGTGACACCTAGACAATCTAGGAGACACCACTCTCCAAGAAGTAACAAATGGTGTGTTGATGATGAACTCCTTGCTCTTGTGCTTCAAAATGATAGTCTCCCCAACACTCAACTCTCTCTCATAGAATTGGATTTGGTAGAAAGGAGATTTGACTGGAAAGCAACTTAGGGAAGGCTAGAGATCAAGATTTATGTGGTTGGAATGGAATATCTTGACCTCAACACAAGTGTAGGTGGTTCTCTTTCAGAAAATATGTATTGGAAGTGTAGGCATGTTCTGATGGCTCTCTCCATGAAGGAGGAGTGGGTGGAGGGGAATAAATAGCCTCCACACAATATCTAACCGTTACACACAAATCACCAAACTCGGTGGGACCGAACCATCAAACTCGGTCAGAGCGATTTAGTTCAAAATGTGAACGTTAGGATTCTCAGTGGGACCGACATCTAAACTCGATGGGTCCGATTTAGTTAGGGTTAGGGCATAACGTAATCTCGATGAGACCGATTACACAAACTCGGTGAGACCGATTTTTGTAATGGACTAACAGAGAGTTGGTCAGGCAAATTCGATGGGACCAATTCGCTCATCTCGGTTGGACCGAAGTGTTACAAAAGGGAAATAGAGAGTTTACATTGCAACCTCGGTGGGACCGATCGCTCATCTCATTTTGATCGAAATGTTACGAAGGTAAACAGAGAGATTACAATCCCATCTCGGTGAGACCGAGATCCCTATCGGTGAGACCGAAAAGACTAGGGTTTCTGGCAGTGGCTATGTCAACTGAACTCGGTGGCGCCGGATAGAAAGAATCGGTGGGGCAGAGTTGGATATTTGGTGTGGGACATATGTGGATATGAGAAAGTAGTGGAGGGTTTTGGAGCATATCACTAAGCATTTTGAGCAAGAACCTCATTAAGCAACACCTCATCCCTTCTTAATAGTATTGGCTTTTCCTATAGACTCAATGTGATCTTGGATCACAAAAATAGAAAATGTAGAGTCTTGTGCTTTGAGCTTGAGCCAATCTTTTATCCTTAGCATTTTGAAGGGTCCACTTTCTAATCCATGCCATGCCAACCATTGAGCTTTCCTGAAATATTCATCTTGGAATAGCATTAGCTCAATGAGCTATATGTTGTTAGGAATTACCAAAACCACCCAGGGATAGTTGCACTTTCACACCCTATATGTTGAGCCAATCTTTTATGATTGTGAGCCCCTGTCAAATATTCTATATCAATTAGTTGATGTTGGACAAGGAAGATATCGCAATGAGTTATGGTTGTTTACATTCACATAGAAGTCATATTGTTATGGAACTTCTAACATGTGGTTCTTGTCTAGGATCTTTTGCAAGCCAAAAATTCACAATAAGTAGAGATACTACTTGTGTATCCAAAACCCTTAAACCTAGTTTCATGTCTTGAGAGTCTACTATATGTGCCTATGGATTGAATAAGATCCTTCAACTAAGTTGTCATCGGTGCACAAAGCAATAAAAAATGCTCCTAAATATGTATTATCTTTTATTGTAAGGGAAAATAATCTTTGTACGATCTTGTGATGATGAATAAATAAAAGCAATAGACTGCATAATAAATGTTGCTATCACAAGGGGCAATATAAACTGACGTTCCTTTGCATTAAGAGCATGTGCATCCAAAAACAAGGAGCGCATGACAACATCTGCTTCCCTCTGTGAAGGACTTATCTTTTACTTTTATGTATTTATTTTTATGCAGGAGTCAATAGTGTTCATCCCTATTTCTCTCTATGTACTCTTTAGTGGCAAGCATCATGTGGTGGATTGATCCAGATATATATGTCAAGTTGAATGTAGGTGGTCATGAGTTATTATTGTTGACATTACCCTTGAGGTAAATGAGTTGGGAGGAGAAACCATAAGCCCCTATCTTTCTATGTGTCTAACTAAAACATATTCTCTATAAATATGCCTCGGGTGTCAACAATCATAGAAGACTAAATGATAGTTGAATATGTGAACATGGTAAACATATCTCTTACATACTCTTTTCGAAATAAGATGGATTGTGATTGTTTCAATGACGGAAATAATAGTTTGTAGTTTCCAATAAAGTTTATGTTTCATACTTTAGCTTGTGAATACATTGTTACTTTTGCCCTATGCTGGAAATTCCATGAAACCAGAAGTGCCAATATATACTTACCTTAACCAACCGCTTCTGACTCAACAGCATGACCCGTACCAATACCTGCAAGAACAAAGGCCGCAAAATCAATATCAATATGGGCAGCAGATACATCAACCTCCTAGAGGTTTACTCTAGTATGAGAACGTTTATGATGATATATTATTGTTATGAAGATGACCATGATGCTTACATGTCCTTATTTTGTCTTTATCAACACCTCTCTCTCTCTCTCCATGTGGTCATGATTTTCGATATCGGCTTTCGCTTGAGGAGAAGTAAGGTCTAAACTTGGGGGAGTTTATACGTCCATTTTGCGTCATGTTTTCATATCAACATTTATTGCATTATGAACTGTTATTTCACATTATGATACAATTATTATGCCTTTTCTCTCTTAGTTTGCAAATTTCACATGAAGAGGGATATTGCCGGCAACTAGAATTCTAGACCACCAGCCAATGATGATTTTACAAAATGAAGATCTCTAGAGAGCTGCATCATCATGGATCATCTTCTACATTGGGATTGCGACCCTGGTCGGAAGGTGGCTGCACAAGTTCGTTCAAAGTTTGGATCTACGGTCCATTTCTCTCCCTACCACAATACCAAGGAATTTTTCTTGGTTTCATCTATCTCCTCAGCCTCTTCTCCCCTTTCAGAGGAATCTGTTGCTCTTGCTCAGGTTTGCTGCATTGGTGGATCATCCATTGTCTTCAATGTGAAACAAATTGGGAAAATGTCATTTCGGTTCTCTGTGGCTTCTAATCGCGTGGGGCATTATATTTATGGCCTAAAAGGATCGTGTTTGGCCTCGTGTGGATTGTGTATGCCATTTCCATCTTTTTCAGCCTCGTGTGGATTATTCAAACTATGCTGCTACTAGTTGGAATGTGGATGAAGTTCTTGAGGAAGTGCAAGCACGCACACTTATGGCTATCAAGGATAATCTTAACTTTCTCAAGAGAAGTGCCGAAGTTGATTATTCATCCAAGAAGGTGATTACAAATTTTGGAATTCATAGGGATGCAGGGAATTCATCCCAAAACACCACCTCCCAAGGTACATGTTTTGTTGAACAATCACCGAAATTCTCACCGCCGGCTAGTCTCCGGCCACCGACAGACGTGAGTGATCTTCGGTTTGGTATGTTGCATGTGGGGAATATTCCATCACGGTCATTAACTCCTACCATCTCTTTTGGAAGTTTTCCACACAAATTAATTGAAATTAATGCAGTTTACAGGGTGCCAATTTTAGAAAAGATTCCTGGGCAGACATCCCTAATTTTATGCTTCTCGATATTATGGACCAACGTTGTTTTGGATATTTTGATCCACATATTGCAACTATATGGTCAATCCCATCAGTCCCACCTATGGATTACATTTATGAGAGGGTGGTTTTCTGTTCCATCTACAATGGTTATGGTCATCTCCCGTCCTGTTGCCAGTCTGTTCAATGCGATTCCTTTTCTGCTAGCCCATGTCAATGCTCCGGCCCGGCCCAACCTCCAGATATTCATACTAAGGTCCATGGCCCAGGTACTGACACTAAGGCCCCCTCCATTGGATGCTATACTAGCACATATGCCCGTGCGTTGCAACGGGGAAAATTGATGTTTTGCACAAGCATAATGTCCCACAACATCGGATTCATTATGAAGAACATGTTGCAACGCAACATTGTCCTTCTACAAAATGAACATAAAAAAATACGTCGCAATTTAGTCGTGTTCATATTTTCTTTGTGGGGCGTAATGTCCCACTAATTTCATTTAAATACAATCCTTTTTAATGGGATTTAAGCATGATCCTTTCATTAATTACCATGAAGTACTCACCCGTTTTAGTCGGGAATCAAATCCTTCCTTTTCTAATTTAATTTCCCCAGCACATTAAGGCCTATATATCCTTTCATTTAATTATCCTAACTTTTTACCTCAAATCCTTCATGTAGAATTTATTAAGACCACAATCTTTCTAATAGTTCTTCCCTCCCCGCCGGACGCTCCGGCGGTGGGAGGACGGGGGAGGCCCGATTTGCAGCATGTACATAGTGTAGGAGTGCCTAGGGAGCCAGCCAGTGGCGTCGTGGAGGTGGTCGTGTGACTGGATCAGCTTTTTACAGGTGTTTGGTCTCCCCTTCGATGGCGAAGTTCCGGTGGAGCTCCGTGGTGGACCAGCTCCTTTCTTCGTGCTCGCTGCTCGATGGAGAGGCCGTGCACGGTTCCCCCGTGCCGGAGATCGAGGGATGGCGATTCCGTCGGTTGAGGATCTGGAGAAGGAAGGCGATGTCGAGCGGTGCGACGACGATGGCGGCCATGGGTGTAGGTCCTCAGGAACCGTTGATCGGAGACTTCCCGTTTCGCCCGGGGGCTGCTTCGATCCAAGGCGTCAGTGAGCAGCAGCGAACGATGCGTCACTGGCTCATCCACGGCGCTGGCGTAGGCGGGTTGCAGAGGGGCTTGGTTGTAATTTCCTTTTCTGTATGGACCTTTCAGTAATTTGGCTGTTTTAATATCAACTCCTTTTCTCGCAAAAATAAATAAATAAACATGATGACTGCCACTCGTATATTTAGAGTGACTTGGGATTAGTAAATATGAAAGGTGCATAAGTCTTTGGTTGTTACATCTAAGAGATAGACAGGAGGTCTTGTGTTCAAATCCCATAATGTTGATTTATTTTGACCCAATTATTTTTCTCGTTCTCTCTATAAAATCCCATTAAAGGCCCATCAACATACAAGTAACTGGCCCAGATCACTTAACGTGTGTAAACCAAACGTAAAGGACTAAACCAAACCAAGAATACCTATTCCCTTTAATAGTAGGTATAGATTTGTGGTTGCCCCTCCCATATCTACTATGAATGCCCCACCCTAATCCAATGTGGACTTTGCTCCTTTTTGGGCCATACCAAATATCATTGTTTTGATTCTATAGCGGCCCACTATCATTGACGACCAAAGAATATGATGCCCAGGCCAAATGAGTCCCTTACTGGTGATGCCCACATGGACTTAACTCTCAAAGGCAAAAATCTTATTGAAAATCATTCTATGGAAAGACGGGATCCTCACCTTCCCTGTGTGGGAGACCCCATCGGTAATATTGGGAATAATTTGGCAGCAAATAAATCTCCCATGGTACATCAGTCAAATCAATCAGGTCAGGGCTGCCTTTCCAAGAATTCTAGCTTAATGGCCTCACCTGCCCAAATCGCCCATCCTTTGCCCCAATCATCTGGCGCCGTTCATTTTGATGCTTGCGGGAGGGTCGGACACATGGCGTCATCCTGCTTGCAGCGAGACCAAGGCCAGCGTGGGGTTTGGGTTCCCAAGTCACACCAGAGCAGTGTCGATACGCATTCCACCCCTGCTCACTTTCTCTCCCTACACTGTCTGCTCTGCATACACCACCACCACCGCCACCTCTGTCGGATTTCGGGCTCTGCAAAACCCTTAAGATTCGAACATAGGGGCGTGACGAAGATCTCTCCCACTACACATCCACCTAGCGCCTCACCTCTCTCCTGGTTGTGGGAATGGAATGCAAGCAAGCAAACAAGTAGAGCACACAAGAGTTTACCCAGGTTCAGGCCACCTTGCGGTGTAAAACCCTACGACCTGCTTTAGTGGATTGGCCTCACGAGGGCTTGAGTATGAGCAAATACAGTGGTTTCCTGAGCTCAGGAGGCGAGCTCCAGAGGGGTGAGGAAGCGGATGTTCTTGCTCCTTTGCTATGCTAAGCCCCAACGGGTTGGTCCCTCTCTATGCTAGGAACCCTAGCTACTTATATAGACGGCCAGGGACCTCTTCCCCCGAAATGTTTAGGCGGGAAGGGAATCCCACAATGGCCATTTGAGCGGGAACACAAGGACGCTCCCATCCTGACAAAAGGTGGACTTCGCCTGCAAGGAGGGTAGGCGGTGATGCGGTGGTGGGCTCGGCGATGACATCCTTCCTGCCGTCCTTGCGGTCTTCGGTCTTGTTGCACCAAAGGGAAATCTTTGTCTCGCCCCTCGGGAACTTGCGCCTGCGCGGTCTCCTTTGCACCGATATGGAAACTGTTCCCGCTGGCACGGTTCGTCATGGCTTGCATCACTACCTCCTCCTGAGGCAGCCCTTGCCTTGAGATCTCCGCCCTCCCAAAGCAGCCTAGCTGAGGCCACTCTTGGGAGAGGTCTTGGTTGCCCCTCTGGAGTAGCCTAGGTGAGGCCGCTCCCTGAGGAGGTCTTGGTCGTTCTCCTCGCTAGGGCTGGCCCCTCGAGAGGGTCTTGAGCAGCTGGTTGATCAGCTGGGCCCTACCGGGCCGTACCAGGAACACGACATGGGCTGCAAACAGGCAAGTCTGGGTACCCTGGTTCCGAGTACGCCGACAGTAGCCCCCGGGCCCAAGGCGCGCGTGGAGTTGGCTTCTGGGTGAAGCCTGGCCGAGGATGAAGCGCGGCGGGCCCCAAAGTCTGCGGGCTAGGCTGGCGCGTGACAGTTGGATGGAACGTGACGACTCCACTCCCCACGCAGCCTTGGTAACCATGTGATTTTACCATTGCACAGACGATAAGCGGCTCCCCTGCCATCGCTCCTGTCCTCCTTCCTCCCCATCGCCTTCTTCTTCTCCTTGCTTCCTTTGTCCCCTGCCCTCGCCGCAATGCCGCGCCGGGCAAGGAAGAGGATAATCGGTGCGGCTGCGCCGCCGCCGCCGGGCCATGAACCGGCGCTCGGCAACTCCTCTGTGGTGAACCAAGAGGGCATGGACAAGGTCCGCCATGCCCTGGCCGATGAATCCAATGAGTGGGGACCAACCAAGGCCTGGCCTGCCTCCCGGCTGGTGCTGGAGATGAACGCCACCAACATCCAACTTCATCTCCATGCCATCTTCGCCGGTCTAGTCCCCCCTTTCTCTGAGTTCTTCAATGTGTTGCTCGCGCATTACCAGGTCTTGGCGTTGCATCTGGATCCGAGGTCCATCGTCCTCCTCTCCGGCTTCGCGTTCCTGTGCGATGTCTACATCGACATTCCTCCATCTGTGTCCCTGCTTCGCCACTTCTTCACCCTCCGTCTGGTTGACGGGGGGCAGCGCTCGGGATGTGTGTCGCTACGCGCGGTGGAGGCAACCGCACCCTCCGGGATTGACTTCATGCTCCGCCAGGCCACGGCGGGGTTCCATCGACAATGGGTGTATGTCGATGCCACTACACACAGTCCTCTGCTTGAGCTTCCTCGCGCACCCGCGGAGCAGAGCTCGGGATGGGGCACGAGGCCCTCTCGGACCCACGGACGGAGCGAGTGTGGCGCCCCCTGGCCAGCCTGAGGGAGAGTGGGCTGACCTTGGGGATGGTGGTGCGGGACTTCCTCGTCGTGCGCATCGACCTGCTCCAGCACCACTCTCGGCCGATGTGCACCCTTTCCAAGTGGGGGGATCCGATGTGCCTGCAACGGAAAATGTTTCCTCCCGAGACGCTCCACAAAATGTTGTTGTTGCTCGTTGATGAAGTTCCCGGGGTGTGCTCCGCCTACGTGACTCCTTTTTGCTTGGCTCCCGTGTCCGGGAGGGCTTATGCTGAGAAGATGCCCCGCTTCGACGCGTGGGGGCTGCTGCTGGAGGGCGTCTCCGGACCTCGCGACAACCCTCTGGAGGTGGTGCCAGGGCTCACGAGCCCGTCATTTCTCTTGGCGACAAATACGTCTGGTGGCGCTCCTAATGCCCGGTCCACGCCGTCCTCGGATCGGGCAGGCGGGGCGTCGGTGTCCCCAGCAAGGGAAGCTGATGGTGTGGGGGCGCGGCTGGCACCAGAGGTAGGAGGCGGCAGGGACGCGATAGCCCCCGAGGTTGTTGAAGGGGAGGCCCAACACCCCGCCTCCATGGTAGACACAGGCGAAGGGCACCAGCCAGTCTTCGAGGTCACGGGGGATGCCGATGACGGGGGCTGCCCAGCCCCCGAAGCCGAGGCCAGCATTGCCAAGGGGGACGCCGACACTCATCGCGGTCATGCCCCTGCACAGGGTGCGTGAACTCCTCGCAGCCCCCTGATATCCCTCGCCGAGCTAAGCAGGAGGCGGAAGATGCAGAGTAGTTGTGGCCCAGCCCCAAGGGCTCTGAAGAGGATGAAGCGGGCGATGTTGAGCAGGTATGTGCTCTCAGTTTCCTTGACCCCTTTTTGATGAGGCCTTCCTGATTCCTTGCTCGTCAGGGCCCCCTCCACAGTGACCGCGAGCCCACCTCAGGGCCGTTCTGCAGGGCCCGTAGGTATTTCTGACTATGCCCGCCCTTCGGACCACGCCAAGCCCTCGGCGGAGCTCGTGCCGGGACTTTAATTTGTGAACCGCGCTCCCAGCCCCCGAGTGCTCCTGGGGCAAGGCTGCCTCTGGCCCCCTAGGAGATCGCCTCGGGGCCCAGGGCTTGCCTTTATTGTTGACCAGCAGGCCCTCGGAGTGGCCCTGGACGCTACCCGCCTGCCTGGCCTGTGTCTTCCCTTCTCGTTGGAGGTACCCTCGCTCCTGAGGCCAGCACCCGGGCCCATGCCGAGGGCGTGGAGGAGCCTCCTCTTGACGGCCCGGATGTCGTAGATGGGCCCAGTCGTTTTCTGGATCCTGCGCAGCCTTGGAGCGTGGTCCACCAGGGCCTGCTGCGGGAGGCGTCGGATGTCTTGAGGCGCCTCGGGGATGAGGTTGCCGAGGTGGACAAGCGCATCGGAGCTAAGGACCTGCGCCTCTCGGAGGAGTGGCGCAAGCTGAAGACTGCTGTCAACCTGAGCCGGCGGTAGCATGAGGCCATCTTGGAGAAAGCGGAGGCGTCCCTGGCCACTGCTTACAAAGCGCGCAACTGTGCTTTGGAGGAAGCCCGAGGCGCCGATCGCCGCCGGGTGGCGGCCAAGGATCATGAACACAAGGTCAAAGCCTTGAACACGGCCCTCGAGCGCCAGGTGCAAGCTCGGATGGCCGCCCTTGCCATGACTATGGCTGGCGACGGCCCTGCTGGCCTCTTAGCACGGGAGGAGGCGCTGACTCTTGAAGCGATGGAGCTGGGCATGGAGCGCGAGCGCCTGGAGATGATGGAGCGCCAGGTGGCCAAGGCCGAGGTCGAGCTAGATGGCCGAGAGGCCATGGCCGCCCTGGAGATCTGGGTTTTATAGAAAGACTATCGCGGGAAGCGGGAACTCCAAGAGACTCGCTTTGTCGAGAAGGGCAATGAGCTGAAGAAGAAGATCGCCGCCGTCGAGGGGCAGCTGGCGGGCTCCAAGCGTCGTCTACAGGCGTTGGAGACGGCTCGCTCTGCCTCGGAACATCGTGCACGGGCGTCGAAGGAGGCTTGCACGACGGCCGAGCACCGCGGACAAGCGTCTGAGAAGGTCCGCGTCGCCACGAGGGCAGAGTTGTCCCGCTTTTACCAGCGGGTGGAGGACATCTCTGCCTCCGCAGCCCTGAGCCCTGCTGAAGCCGCCCATGCTCGTGGGATGCGAAGGGTTCGCTCGGAGATGCTCACAGCCTTGGGGAACAGGGTCAACGGAGCCTTGCGTGAGCTCCTTGGTTCAGGGGTCGACGATCCCCTGACAGCTGATGACGCCTACTACCTCAAGTTCTTTAGCGAAGTGGTTGATCGTCTTAAGGGCCAGGTTACGACGGCGCGGCAGCTTGTCGAGGAGCAAAGCCGCAACGTTCTTCGGCGCAAGGTCACGCGCATCTTCGGGACTCTACTTCGCCTTGACCAGCGCTCCGACTTCAGGGTCCTGCTGGAGCCGGTGCCCTATGTGGTTGTTGGCGACGTGGAGGCGTGGGTGAGTGACCACGTGGAGGTGTTGGTGACGGAGCTTGTTCCGGCGGTTGAAGATGCACCAGCGTCCGAGGACGACGCCGGTGGTCTTGTGGATGGAGCCGATGCTTAGCCCAGTCCTGCTCTTTTCATAAAAGTTTTTGGATTGTGGCCCTAGAGCCAGTCAAGATGAACGTTATGTAATTTGAGCTTTTGACGAAGTAAGGATGGATTTGAGGACTCCCTTGTGACGTCCGCTCCTGACGCCGGGGCCTCGGCCTATGTTGTGTTTCTGAGGGAGTGCCTGCCGACCCTGTTTAAGCGCGTCTCGCGAGTACTTGCGAATGGTGCGGGAGGATTGACGGTCCGGCCGTGGGCCAGACAAGACGTGCACACTGTGCCCTGGCCCCTGCTCGCGAGGGGCGATCCGGTGGGGTCACGGCTGCGGACAGCTTTAGCCAATGGGGGGATGAGAACGAAAAGAGCGAAAGAACTCAGCAAAACTCGAACGAGAAACTTCCCCCCTTTATTCAAAGACAAAACGCGCAGCCGCAAGCTCGGCTCCAGAAGACATATACAAAAGAGGCAAGGGAGAATGGCAAAAAGGAGGGGGACCACGTCCGGCCCCTGAGCAGGTCTTCAGTCTTCTCCCCAGCGCGGAGGGTAGAGCTACCACCGGTTGATGTGGGCATAGCTATTGGAGGGCAGTGTCGGTGGCCAGCGCGGAGCATGGTACTTCCACTAGGACGTGGGTGGGAGCCCCCATGAGGCCCCAGGGCGGTGCTCAGGCGACTCTAGGGCATGTACAGCCCCACTCATTATTACTTGAGAGTGTCACGAGCGGAGATCTTCTGACGTGCCCGCCCCTTCACTTGAGGACCCCGCCCAGTGCTAGTCTGCTCCCGCCATGGGCCCACCCGAAGGCGACATTCCTGAGGTGGGACACTGCACATAGTGGGGGGATGATACCATAGCTAGAGGTCCCCCTGCCGAGCACCAGGGACACCGCTTACGCGACCTCCGGGCATGCTTCGCCCTGAGGGGCTAACATCGCCCGGAAGCATGGCGTCTTGAGGTGCAAGGGGGACCCCACCCCGCTCACGCTCCTAATGGCCCCTGAGCCCTCCTAATCAGGGAAAGACCCAGAGGGTACGATGTCACGCGAGTGGGGGGATGAAGCCTCGGTCTTGGGCCCTCCTGACGTGCATAGGACGGGCTGTCGTACCGCCCCCCGACGTACCCTCCACAGCCCGATGGATGGGACGCCGGGAGGTGCGGCATCTTGAGCTTTGAGCGGAGGGAGAGGAGGCCCCTCCCCACGTGCATCATACCCGCCGCCGGTGAGCCCCTGGCGAAATCCAGGGCGGGCTCGTGCGCGACGGGTCACGCGTGAGGGGACGAGGGACCGGCCCGGGCCTTCTCTCCCTTTCTGTCTTCGAACGAGGCCTAGGGCGCCCCAGGCATCCTGAGACCATGGTGAAGTGTTGCTGGTCGCGGCGGGCATCGCCTCTCGCAGGGCAGTGTCTAGGAGCGCCCCGCCTGCGCACCAGCCCATGCAATTGCATGCGCGGGCGGGTGTTCCTCCTTCATTCCTGCTCCATAGCCGTCGGTGGCGACGGCGGGGAGCTGATGGCCAGGGGTGCAGGGCCAGGTTCCTGTCCTCGCAGTCCCGAGCCCCTAGCCGTCGATGTCTGGTGGTGTCGGGCATTGAGTGCAGCCCAGAGACCGCTTGTCACACTCTATCTAGTTCATGCACTAGAGTGTTGCACCATGTTTATTTTCCCAGAAAACTGAAATGGGGATGACAGAACCCCCCAGCACCCCCCTGGAACAACTAGGGTTTACTAAAAACTTTTTCAATGAACCTGAAATGCCCTTCTAAAAAGTCCGCCCTTTTTGTCTTGGGTTAAAACCTTTGACAAAAATGGTGCACACTTTTCTAGGACATCATAAGGTCATTGGATTAATTCATTACTAATTGCATTTGGGCAATTTAAATCCTATAAATATTTTAAAATGCCCAAATAATCCTGAAAGTATTTTTAGGCTGTTGGGAATATTTTCAAATGTGCCTCTGAATATTTTCAGGTTTTTCCTAAATGAAATAGTATTTTTACTATTTCAAAACACAGAACAGGAATAAATAAAAAGGAAAACAGAAAGCAGAGAGAGAGTAGAGGCTTACCTGGCAAAGCCACCAGCCGGCCCACCTGGCGGCCCAGCACTATGCTGGCCCGTGCCAACCAGCTGCTTCGTCCCCGCCAGGCAGGCAGGGAGGTGATGCCGGTGCGCGAGAGCTCACCACCGCGCCACCTACTTGCCGCTCGTGCCCGTGGACACTTGGGCGAGCCCCACGTCGTCGCCCCGACCGCTTGGACACATACACTCTCCCCCTGCCTCTCTCCCTCGCTCTCTGCCGCCATGGCCGACGCCCTGCCACCGCACCATCGACGTAGCCGCACCCTCATGCAAGATCATCAGGTAATTGCCTATGCTTCATGGCAATTACACCCACATGAGGAACACTATCCCACACATGATCTAGAGCTCGCAGCTGTAGTCCATGCACTTAAAACTTGGCGGCATTACCTTCTCGGTAATTGATGCAAGATCTTCACTGATCACCAAAGTTTGAAATATATCTTCACCCAACCGGATTTGAATCTCAGGCAAAGACGCTGGGTCGAGTTGATCTTGGATTACGACTTAGGAATAACTTACACCCCGGGCAAAGCCAAAGTCATAGCTGATGCGCTAAGTCGTAAATCTTATTGTAACAACTTGATGTTACAACAAGGTCAACCACTTCTCCATGAGGAATTTCGGAAGCTTAATCTTCACATTGTTCCTCAGGGATTCCTATCTACCTTGGTGGTGAAACCGACCCTTATGGATCAGATCATAACCGCCCAGCAGTATGACAAGGGAATATCTCGGATCAAACAGAACATTGCTAGCGGAGCTACTACGTGTTTCTCTATGAACGATCAAGGTGTTGTCTTCTTTGAGAACCGCCTAGTGGTTCCCAAGAAACAACAACTACGACAACTGATCCTTAAGGAAGCTCATGAATCCCCTCTCACCATTCATCCCGGTAGTACTAAGATGTATCAAGATCTAGGCCAGAGGTTTTGGTGGACTAGGATGAAGAGATAAATTTCTCAATACATTGCTAACTGCGACGTTAGTCGTCGTGTTAAAGCAGAGCATCAATGGCCTGCTGGCACCCTTCAACCTTTGGCTATTCCTGAATGGAAATGGGATAAAATCAGTATGGATTTCATTACTGGGTTTCCCAGGACCAAGAGAGGGAATAATGCTATCTTCATCGTTGTCGATCGTCTTTCCAAAGTAGCCCACTTCCTACCTTTGCACCGATATGGAAACTGCACCCACTGGTGCACGCTGGCGCCCGCTGGCACGGTTCCTCATGGCTTGCGTCACTGCCTCCTCCTGAGGCAGCCCTTGCCTTGAGATCTCCGCCCTCCCAAAGCAGCCTAGCTGAGGCCACTCTTGGGAGAGGTCTTGGTTGCCCCTCTGGAGCAGCCTAGGTGAGGCCGCCCCCTGAGGAGGTCTTGGTCGTTCTCCTCGCTAGGGCTGGCCCCCTCGCGAGGGTCTTGAGCAGCTGGTCGATCAGCTGGGCCCTACCGGGCCATACCAAGAACGTGACGTGGGCCGCAGATAGGCAAGTCTGGGTACCCTGGTTCCCAGTACGCCGACAACCTCCGCCACCTCCACCACCATCGGAGTCGCTTCCCATGGCGAACTTCCTCGTCAACATCATCCTCTACATCCCACATGGCATGACGGTCGAGCTGGGTCCAGAGGATCGCAAGGTACGGGACGATATGGTGGTCGGCGCCATCCCCCCGCTCCGCCATGATTTCTTGACGATTGCTGAAGCCAACAGGTTCATCCCGTTCCACCAGAGAGAGGGCCTCCGCAACACGATCCAAGGTTTGCTTCATGAGTCAGATTTCTTCCCCACTGAGATAGAGGATCATCCTTTGGATATTGGTATCTTTGGTTTTGAGTACTCGGTGATTAGAGATACTATTGTGGGAACCACCTTTGAACTTGATGAACTCCAAGATGATGAACACACTATTCTTTCTTTTGTTCCTCATGATGCGGCTCTTAATATGGGATCCACCACTTTTGGGCCAGAAGTTTGGATACTTTACATTGGTTTGCCCTATGACTATCAGACCCAACACTATATCCACAAATCAGTAGATAAATTTGGGTGTCTTGTGGAGTGGAATAACCCTAGGGGAGACATGAGATTTGTTCTTATCAAGGCTCGAGTTATTCACCTTTGACTAGTTCTTGAGAGTTTAGTTATGAGGCAGCTTGGTGGTGCTCGTTAGAACTGGACTATAGCAGTGACAATGTTACGGAGCAGTGATTGGAATGCTCACCTTCCTGAGGTGCCGCCGGCCGGTGAAGACCCCGCAACGGTAGATGGGGTTCCACACGCTCTGCATGGGGAAGGCATGAATGCAGAGCTGCTGTACCAGATGCAGCTCCACAACTGGTTGGCGCAGAATGTCACTGCTGGTAACAGCAACCAAGGTAATGTTGATGATAATGTAGTGATTGATCAGGCTGATGATGTTCAGTTTCATGCGAATTGGGGTGAATGGCCTATTCGCCCACCTGCTAGTCCACCGGCCGTTTACAATTTCAAAGCTTGGCTTGCTAATGAAGGGCTCCACGCCATTGATGGCATCTTACCTGAGAATAACTTGCAGGATAACCCAGCTATGGCTTGGAACAACTAAATCTCCATGCCCAGTAGTACTGATTCTTGTTCCAGCTCAGATGGTTTTGTTCTGGTGCCTGTTAACCTCCTCAATGCTCTTTGGAAGGGTCAGAATGCTGCTCCCAGCTCCAGCAATCAGGCCATGGTTCCACAGTTGATGACTCAATCCCTGAATATCAATCTTTCGATCGATAATGCTGGTTTGCACATGTCCATGTCTGATCAAGGTAATATGGTTGCTTCCATGCTCTTCACCAATTTCTCTCCATCCAGGCAGATCACCAGCCTTATTTGGAATGCTATCAAGCTAATGTTGGCCACCTTTTGCCCCTGGAGTGCAGGGTTTGGGTTTCGAAACAATGTGGAAATGCAGGTGGAAGTTTCTTGAAGCTCTGAATCCTTTGTTCTCTCTGTGGATCATATTATTTTGCACTCTGATGGGCTTCTGTTGCTACCACACAAAGGTGGGAATTGGATAATGTTCAGTCTGATCATGTTTCTGCTGCTGAAACCAATTTGCTGCAACTTCTCCCGTCTGATGGTACTGATGAATAGGTTCAGACAAAGCAGTCCATTGTAACCTCTATCCAGATCCGGCAGGTGGTTGATTGTTCAGATTCTCAGACAGCTGAACCTGGTGGCACTACCCATCGTGGTAAATCTGTCGTTCCAGAGTGTGCAATTTGTCTGCGCAGTAGTGCTCGTTCCAACAAGTATGACGGCTTCAATATACCATCTACCTCTGACACTAAGCACAAAGCCCTCCAAAGTGAAGCCACGTGTCACTCCAGCTGCGCCTTCGACTGTGATCATCACTGAACTCTAGGAAGATGGCGTGCCTCCTCCTACTCTAATTGCTATCATTCAGTAGGTGGGTACTACATAGTGTGCAATCCCGGCCGAAGAACTTCCTGAAGAAGCTTTGCTGGCGTCCGCGGCCGAGGGTTCTTCGGCCACCTCTGCTTAATTTTCTTAGCTTGCTTTTCTCATGAACCTTTTGGTTAATTGGAATGTACTCTGTTGGAACATCCGTGGTTTAAATTCTGAGTACAAGCATTTAGCTTTATCCAATGCAGTGGCTACTAGTGGATGTGCAGTCATCTGTTTGCAAGAAACCAAAAAGAAAATGAAGGATAATACTTTTGTTAAATCTTGTTGCCCTCGTCATTTTGATAAATTTTCTTTTATTCCGTCTCATGGGGCTTCTGGTGGCATTGCTACTATCTGGAATAGCTCGGTCTTTACTGGTACTGTCATTGCTTCAGAATATTTTGCCCTTGTAATTAAATTTCAATCCACTCAGTCGGCGAAATCTTGGACCTTAGTCAACATCTATGGGCCATTTCAAGGTGATCCTAGAATCACATACACAAATTGGTTATTTAGCCTGAATATCCCAGCCTCTGATATTGGCTACTCGTTGGAGATTTTAACTATACGAGAAGTCCAAAAAACCGCAATAAACCTGGGGGTAATATTATGGACATGATCACCTTCAATGACTTCATCCGTACACAATGCCTCATTGAACTACCGATCAAGGGCCGCACATTCATGTGGAGCAACATGCAGAATGATCCCCTCCTAGAACAACTGGACTAGTTCTTCACATCGCAAAATTGGACACACTCATACCGTCATACAACTGTTAAACCACTGGGTAAGCCATTGTACGATCATATCCCTTGTGTGATCAATATTGAAACCTCAATCCCACGAAGCAAAAAAATTCGATTTGAATCCTATTGGTAACAACATCTGGGGTTTATGGAGGTGGTTAAAACTGCTTGGGAAAAACCGGTTAGAGCTACAAATAGTGCAACTATTCTTTGCAGGAAATTGAAAACATCAAGGCACAGCCTCGAAGCTTGGAACTAAACTATCTCATGCTTATCTATTGCCACTACCAACTCAAATAAAGTGCTTTCTCATTTAGATGAGATTGAAAACAAACGACCTCTCACCACACCTGAGGAGAATTTCAGAATTATTCTTAAAAGACATCTGCTCCGCCTGCTATCCTAGCAGCAGCAATACTGGAAAAAGCGTTGCACCATCAGTTGGGTGCGTTTCGGGGGTGAAAATTCTATTTTTTTAAGCCATGGCATCAAAAAGATACAGAAGAAATAACATTGTCTCCCTGACCTTACCTGATGGCACCACTCTGGAAGATCATGCGGCTAAAGAACCGGTGCTCTTTGAAGCTTTCAAGCAAAGGTTGGGGATGTCCTCTAAACATCACATGAAATTCAATCTACAAAACATCATCAAAAAAGATGAAGGATTGGAAGAGCTCACGGTGCCTTTTACTAGGCAAGAAATTGATCTTGTTATCAAGGAAATGGTAGCTGACCGTGCACCGGGGCCTGATGGCCTTAATGGATCATTCCTAAAGACGCGTTGGCCCATAATCAAAGAAGATTTCTATGTTCTTTGTGATCAATTATTTGAAGGAGGACTCAATCTTGAAAGCATCAACGATGGATATATTACGCTAATCCCCAAAATCACCTTGCCAGAAACAATTAATGACTTCAGACCGATCACTTTGCTAAACTGTTGTCTTAAGGTCATAACGAAGCTTCTTGCCAACCGTCTGCAAAAATTGATCCTAAAAATTATTCATCAAAATCAATATGGTTTTCTGAAAAAGAGATCAATCCAAGACTATCTTTCCTGGGCGTTCGAATATATATACCAATGCCAAGCTTCCAAAAAACCGAGCGTCCTCCTCAGGTTGTACTTTGCAAAAGCATTTGACACTATCGAACACGAGGCTATGTTAGACATCATGAGGCACATGGTCTCTAATGATAAATGGCTAGGATGGATCAAGTCCATTCTCTCTTTAGCCAAGTCATCAATTCTCTTAAATGATGTTCTAGGTCATCAATTTCAGTGCAAATGTGGCGTGTGACAAGGCGATCCGCTGTCCCCACTAATCTTTGTCCTTGCTGCTGACCTTCTCCAAGCAGCAATTAATGATGCATTCAACCATGATGTGCTCAAACTACCATTTCCAAACCCGCACCAGAAGGATTACCCCATTATCCAATACGCGGACGACACAATAATGCTTCTTCCAGTCTCTCGGGACAAAGCTATCCTCATGAAACGCATTTTGACTGATTATGCCACTTCCATTGGGATAAAGATAAACTTCCACAAGTCAACTTTAATACCCATCAATTGTGACCAGGTGCTGACACAAGACATTGCACAAATCTTTGGATGCACTATAGGCAAAATGCCAATTACCTATCTTGGCCTAACTTTGGGCACCACGAACCCTACTGTCTAGGACCTAATGCCCTTGGTTTGCACTGTGGAAAGGAGACTCTCTGCCATGTTGTCTATGATCTCATATGGAGGGAAATTATCGTTGCTCAACTAAGTCATCACTTCCCTCATCATTTTTGCTCTGTGCACCATGAGACTGCTCCCAAGATCATAGAATTACTAGACAAAATCAGAAGGAAAAGGCTCTGGACAAAAAAGACGGATGAGGGTGACAAATGCAACTCCCTTGCTTCTTGGGCGATGGTTTGTAGACCGAAGGATTGGGGGGCCTTCGTGTTATTGATATCAAGACTCAAATTGATGTCCTCCTCATGAAATACCTGCAAAAGTTCTATAACCACCTAGATCTTCCATGGGTAGACCTCATTTGGTCTACATACTACACAAACAATGTGCTGCATACTATTGACCCCTGTGGCTCGTTCTGGTGGCGTGACATCTTAAAACTCACACCGATCTATAGAGGCATTTCCACAACCCTAGAATAATTGCCTGGAATAGTTGTATTTGCATCCATGCATCATGTCTAAGTTTAAATGAATTTGAAATAGGGGTGATGAATCCCTAGTACCAAAAGAACTCAACTAGGTTCAACTTAAAAATATTTTAGATGAACCCAAAGTGCCTGAAGAAAAGTTTATGATTTTTGGTTAAGGTAGAAACCTCTGCCAAAAATTATGAATTTAGTTCTAGGACATTTTTGGATTTTCGATTTAACTCATAATGTATTTGAGTTTGAGCAAATAAATAATATAAATATATTTTTCTCCAATGATTCTGAAACATTTTCTGGAGCTCTGGGATAAACCATATTGCATCCACATTAATTTCCAGAAGCTGTAAAATAATTTGGTTAGCAAACCAAATTCAAAACAAACTTCAAAAATAGAAAACAGAAACAAACAGAATAAAAGAGAGAGAGGAAAGCCTACCTGGGCTTACCTAACCTGGCCTGGCTCTGTAGCAGCCCACCAGGCCCATCTGCCAATTGTATTCCACCTCCTACCAGTGCGCAGGAGGGCATGTGCCCGGCACGCGCCGGCATGCGCCGACAACCTCCTGCTTACCTGCTCGCCGCTGGAGGCTCCCGAGGGTGCCACACACTCTCCCTCGACCCCCTGCAACTCTCCTCTCTCTCCCAGGACCCCCTCCCCCTCCTCTGCTCCCTCATGAGCGCAGCCACCGAGCGCCTCGCAACGCGCCGACGAGCACAACCGCAGCCACCGGCCACCACACGTATCTCTGACGTGCGAAGAACCTCTAACGTTGACATCTACACCATCTCCGCCGTTCCACATGACCGGACGCGCCCCGCAACAGCTTCCCCGACCTCTTCTTCAACCTCTGGACGTGAGATCGTCGATGACCTTGTGCTCACCTCGATGCGCCCCCGAGCCTGTTGAGTCTCTCTTCTGAACCACTTTGAGCACCCGATCCTTTTCCCCTGATACGTCTCCAACGTATCTACTTTTCCAAACACTTTTTCCCTTGTTTTGGACTCTAACTTGCATGATTTGAATGGAACTAACCTGGACTAACGCTGCTTTTAGCAGAATTACCATGGTGTTACTTATGTGCAGGAGCAAACGTTCTTAGAATGACCTGAAACTTCACGGAGCCACTTTTCAGAAAATATGAAAAACACCTGCAAAAGATGAAGGCCAGGGGGCCACCACCTCTCCACGAGGGTGGGGGCGCGCCTTCCCCCCTAGGGCGCCCCCCTACCTCGTGGGGCCCCTGTTGCCTCTTCGACTCCAACTCCAACTCCATATATTGAGTTTCGGGGAGAAAAAAATGGGAGAGAAGAAATTATCGCGTTTTACGATACGGAGCCGCCGCCAAGCCCTAAAACCTCTCGGGAGGGCTGATCTGGAGTCCGTTCGGGGCTCCGGAGAGGGGAATCCATCGCCATCATCATCATCAACCATCCTCCATCATCAATTTCATGATGCTCACCGCCGTGCGTGAGTAATTCCATCATAGGCTTGCTGGACGGTGATGGGTTGGATGGGATCTATCATGTAATCGAGTTAGTTTTGTTAGGGTTTGATCCCTAGTATCCACTATGTTCTAAGATTGATGTTGCTATGACTTTGCTATGCTTAATGCTTGTCACTAGGACCCGAGTGCCATGATTTCAGATCTGAACCTATTATGTTTTCATCAATATATGAGTGTTCTTGATCCTATCTTGCAAGTCCATAGTCACCTATTATGTGTTATGATCCGATAACCCCGAAGTGACAATAATCAGGATACTTACCGGTGATGACTGTAGTTTGAGGAGTTCATGTATTCACTATGTGTTAATGCTTTGTTCCGGTTCTCTATTAAAAGGAGGCCTTAATATCCCTTAGTTTCCGTAAGGACCCCGCTGCCACAGGATGGTAGGACAAAAGATGTCATGCAAGTTCTTTTCCATAAGCATGTATGACTATGTTCGGAATACATGCCTACATTATATCAATGAACTGGAGCTAGTTCTATGTCACCCTAGGTTATGATTGTTACATGATGAACCGCTTCCGGCATAATTATCCATCACTGATCCATTTCCTCGAGCTTTCCATATAGTGTTTTTCGCTTATTTACTTTCCCCTTGCTATTGCTATCATCACTGCAAAATACCAAAAACATTGCTTTTACTACTATTACCTTTTGCTACGTTACCACTACTATCATATTACTTTGCTACTAAACACTTTGCTGCAGATATTACGTTTCCAGGTGTGGTTAAATTGACAAATCAGCTTCTAATACTTGAGAGTATTCTTTGGCTCCCCTTGTGTCGAATCAATCAATTTGGGTTGAATACTTTACCCTGGAAAACTGTTGCGATCCCCTATACTTGTGGGTTATCAAGACTATTTTCTGGTGCCGTTGTCGGGGAGCATAGCTCTATTCTTTGAGTCACTTGGGATATATATCTGCTTATCATTATGAAGAACTTAAGAGATCCAAAAACCAAGATCTATCCCTCAACTACGAGGGGAGGTAAGGAACTGCCATCTAGCTCTGCACTTGATTCACCTTCTGTTATGAGTAAGTTTGCGACACCTACACCTGCTTCTACTATTCGTTCTAATATGTCGCATGTCATTGATGATGCCACTTGTGCTATGCATGATACTTATGATGAAACTACCTCTATGCCTGATACTACCGTGCCACTTAGTGATTTTCTTGATGAACAAATTGCTAGGGCTAGAGAAATTGAAAATATTGAATCTGATGATACTGATGAAAGTGATGATGAAGAATCACTGTTTATTCCTAAGGGTTATGTTTTTGATCAAGAAGCTTCTTTCGCTATTTTAGCTTGCAAAAATAGAAATGAACTAAAAAGGTTATTAGCTAAATGGAGTAGGCAATCTCTAAGTGCCAGAATGAAACCTGGCCCTGCTTTTGCTACTTCACCTATTTGTGTTACTGATAAGGATTATGAATTCTCTATTGATCCTGATATAATTGTTTTGGTTGAATCTGATCCTTTTCATGGTTATGAATCTGAAACTGTTGTGGCACATCTTACTAAATTGAATGATATAGCCGCCCTGTTCACTAAAGATGAGAGAACTCCTTACTTTTACATCCTCAAAATATTTCCGTTCTCATTAAAGGGTGATGCAAATATTTATTATAATTCTCTTGATCCTGGTTGCGTGCGTAGTCCCTAGGATATGATTTATTAGTTCTCTGCTAAATATTTCCCTGCTCATAAGAAACAAGCTGCTTTAAGGGATATATATAATTTTGTGCAAATTGAAGAAGAGAGTCTCCCACAAGCTTGGGGGAGGCTTCTCCAATTACTTAATGCTTTGCCTGATCATCCTCTTAAGAAAAATGAAATACTAGATATCTTCTAAAATGGACTAACCGATGCCTCCAGAGATTACCTAGATAGATGTGCTGGTTCTGTTTTCACGGAAAGAACACCAGATGAAGCTGAAATTCTATTGAATAATATGTTGACAAATGAAAATAATTGGACACCTCCGGAGCCAATTCCTGAGCCTATTCCTAAACCAACTCCGAAGAAGAGGGGTATTCTATTTCTCAGTCCTGAAGATATGCAAGAGGCAAAGAAATATATGAAAGAAAAAGTATTAAAGCTGAAGATGTTAAGAATTTACCTCCTATTGAAGAATTACATGGTCTTAATTTACCGCCTGTTGAAGAAACATATAATCCAAATCCCTCTCCTATTGAAGAAACTCATGGTCTTTGTAACCCGACATAGGTAGTAAAGGTAAATTCTCTCTATAGATAAGATAAAGCTGAAATCCCATTTACTAAGTTTGCTAGCCCATGCTTAGATGAGTTTGATAAATTTATGGCTAAGCAAGAACACTTTAATGCTTATTTTGGTAGACAATTGAAATACAATTCAAATATGCTTGAACACTTGGGTGATTATATGGATAATGTTAAAGGTGAACTTAAACTTATTAGTAAACATGCTTTTATGGTTACCACTCGAGTATAACAAGTACTTAAAGCTCAAAATGATTTTCTCAATGAAGTGAATAATAAAAATAATGATAATGCAATTAGAGTGGCTACTAGAACTGGTACAATGACTCAGGAACCTTTGTATCCTGAAGGCCACCCTATGAGAATTGAGCAAGATTCTCAGAGAAATAATATAGATACACCTAGTCCTTCTAAAAAGATGAAAAAGAAAAATGATAGGACTTTGCATGCTTCTAGTGAACCTATTACTGAAACACCTGAGAATCCAAATGATATTTCTATTTCTGATGCTGAACCTCAATCTGGTAATGAACCTGAAACTAGTGATAATGTTAATAATAATGTTCATGATGATGCTCAACCTAGTAATGATAATGATATAGAAAATGAACCTGCTGTTGATCTTGATAACCCACAATCAAAGAATCAACGTTATGATAAGAAAGACTTTGTTGGTAGGAAATATGGTAAAGAAAGAGAACCTTGGGTTCAGAAACCCATGCATTTTCCTCCCAAACCATCCAAGAAAAAGGATGATGAGGATTTTGAGCGCTTTGCTGAAATGATTAGACCTATCTTTTTGTGTACGCGATTAACTGATATGCTCAAAACCAATCCTTATGCTAAGTACATGAAAGATATTATTACAAATAAAAGAAAGATATTGGAAGCTGAAATTTCCACCATGCTTGCTAATTATACTTTTAAGGGTGGAATATCAAAGAAACTTGGAGATCCAGGAGTATCCACTCTACCATGCTCTATTAAAAGAAACTATGTTAAAACTGCTTTATGTGATCTTGGAGCCGGTGTTAGTGTTATGCCTCTTTCTTTATATCGTAGACTTGATTTGAATAAGTTGACACCTACTGAAATATCTTTGCAAATGGCTGATAATCAACTGCTATACCTATCGGTATTTGTGAGGATGTGCCTGTTGTAGTTGCAAACGTTACTATTTTAACGGACTTTGTTATTCTTGATATTCCCGAGGATGATAGTATGTCTATTATTCTTGGAAGACCCTTTTTGAATACTGCAGGGGCTGTTATTGATTGCACTAAAGGCAATGTCACTTTTCATGTTAATGGTAATGAGCATACGGTACACTTTCCCAGGAAACAACCTCAAATTCATAGTATCAACTCTATTGGAAAAATTCCATTGATTATATTTGGAGGTTTTGAATTTCCTCTTCCTACTATCAAGAAGAAATATGATATTCTTATTATTGGGGATGTGCATATCCCCATGGAGAAAATGATGAGGAGACTATTGAGGGGCTCATCGAGCCAAAGCTCGAAGTAAAAGGCACCGAAGCCTAAGTGTAATTAGCCGCGCACCGCGGAGATTCGGGCGTGTGAATGGTCTTTCGATGATTTCTTGAGAGCGGCCTATAATTATGAAGATTTTCATGAATTGGCTAAGAATGCAGGCCTCACCGCTTTCCTCCACGACCAATGCGATCAGTATCTCTTAGTCACAAATACCTTTGTGCAAAACTTTCATTTCCATTCTAGGAACTCGCCACCTACAGTGGAGTTTCATTTATATGATGAGCATAAGGATATGTCAGTTTATGATTTTGTCAGATTTGTTTAGTCCCTTTTGAGGGCAAGAAAGAAGAACCACATCATGATGATGTGGAGGGGTTTATTGATACTATCACTGTAGGGGAAACAAGGAAGGTTTCCGATGCACGAATCACTAGCATACATTTTCCTATTTTACGTTACTTTGCATTATTTGCTAGTCGTTGCTTAATTGGTCGTGGAAACTGTGGAAACCTTAGTATCCCTGATATTATTATTCCACTCCACGGTTTATACAGTGATAACACTTTTAGTATGGGCGACATCATTGCTAAATGGTTAAGTCTGAACCGTACCAAGGGCCCCATCTTTGGAGGCATCTATGCTTCATGCCTAGCTGCACGTTTTAACATACCTATTAGGCATTTTGAGAAGGAAGAAAAGGTGCTGCCTCATGTTTACCGATATTATAAAAGTATGGTGGCACATGATTTTATTGTTAAGAATAGGGAAGGAGAGCTTAAATATCAATTGTTCTTTAATAAACATCATCCTGAGACTATTACCCTGCCTGCTCCTTCTTTGTTTGATTTATCTTCAGGCACGTACCTTATTCCGTTGAAGGCTATTCACGCCTAACGGAACCCTGCACCAGCCGAGGAGCCATAGCCGGAACCACAAGTTGATCCTTCACGACAGTCTAATTACCAGTGGGATCCGGAGATGATTGTCAGCCAGTGGGAATCAGAGTCTTCCTCTTCTTCTTCTCAGTATGACCCCAACTACTATTATGGATATCCGCCAGGCCAGCCGTGGCCATAGGCCAACTTAGGCCAAAAGCCTAAGCTTGGGGGAGTACGTATTTCCCACCGACATTACATTTATGTTCACACACTCATTGCTAGATGTCGGTGCTCATACTTTTTCATTGTATCATCCATGCTAGTTTAATTTCCTTTTTATGCTTTCTTCTTGTGTGTTTAATAAACCTTAAGGAAAACCAAAAAATTTATTTGTAGCTTTTAATCAGTTTAATTTCCATGCTTGTAGTAGTAATTAAAAAGAAAACCCAAAAATATTTTCTGTTCTTCTTTTGCTTGTGGGGAGCTTTCCCGTGTAAATAGTTTTATTTCTTTTCTTTTCTTTGGGGGTCGATAGGAGAAGAGCATAATTAATTTGTTGAAGTGGCTCTTATATGCATTATTGTTTATCTGACAAAAGAGCCCATATTGCCTTGTCTTCTCCTGTTTATTGAATGCCTGCAGATTCTAGCTTAGTCCAATGCACGTGCACTATTATTATTATTCATATCGTTCAGTCATGCAAGTGAAAGGCAATTATGATGATATATGATGGACTGGCTGAGATGAGAAAAGCTGGTATGAACTCGACCTCTTTTGTTTTTGTAAATATGATTAGTTTATCATTCCTGATTCAGCCTATTATGAATAAACATGTTTGCAATGACAACTAGACATCATAGTTTCTTTTGCCATGCTTGATTAGCTATGAGTTATAATGGTTTACCTTGCATGCCAACATGCTATTGAGATAGTTACGATGTGGTATGATAGGGTGGTATCCTCCTCTGAATGATTTAAGTGACTTGACTTGGCACATGTTCACACATGTAGTTGAAACAAAATCAACATAGCCTTCACGATATTTATGTTCATGGTGGATTATATCCTACTCATGCTTGCATTCGGTGTTGATTAATTTTAATGAATGTTCATGACTGTTGTCACTCTCTAGCTGGTCACTTCCCAGTCTTTTGCTAGCCTTCACCTGTACTAAGCGGGAATACTGCTTGTGCATCCAAACTCCATAAACCTCAAAGTTATTCCATATGAGTCCACTATACCTACCTATATACGGTATCTACCTGCCGTTCGAAGTAAATTTGTATGTGCCAAACTCTAAACCTTCAAATAAATATCCTGCTTTGTATGCTCGAATAGCTCATGTATCAACTAGGGTTGTCTGTATCTTCCATGTTAGGCGGGTTATTCTCAAGAGAAGTGGACTCTGCTCCTCACCCACGTGATAAATGGCTAGTCACCAGGATGCTCAGTCCCATGATTTATGCAAACTAAATCAAAATAATTGCAAACAAAACTCCCCCTAGGACTCTTGTTAGTTGGAGGCACTCGTTGTTTCGAGCAAGCCATGGATTGATGCTTGTTGGTGGAAGGGGGAGTATAAACTTTACCATTCTGTTTGGGAACCGCCTATAATGTGTGTAGCATGGAAGATATCGCCATCTCTTGGTTGTTATGTTGACAATGAAAGTATACCGCTCAAAATATTATTCACCTCTATTTCAAAACCGAGCCCTCGCACCTCTACAAATCCTTGCTTCCCTCTGCGAAGGGCCTATCTATTTACTTTTATGCTGAGTCATCATCCTCTTATTAAAAAGCACCAGTTGGAGAGCACCCTGTCATTTGCAATCATTATGGTTAGTTTACATTGAATATGACTTGAGTAGATCCCTTTTACCATGAATTACAATGTCTAGTCAGTCCTTGGTCTTTAAAGGTGCTCTACATTTATGTTTTGCGGTCTCAGAAAGGGCTAGCGAGATACCATCTTGTTATATCATATTATGATTGTTTTGAGAAAGTGTTGTCATCCGAGATTTATTATTATGGCTCGCTAGTTGATTATGCCATTGATATGAGTAAACTTGAGACCTATGTGTTATTGTGAATGTGGTTAGTTATAATCTTTGCTGAAAACTTGAATGCTGGCTTTACATATTTACAACAGCAAGACCAAACAGAGTTTGTAAAAGTTTTCTTTATCACTTCCAGTTTGTCAACTGAATTGCTTGAGGACAAGCAGAGGTTTAAGCTTGGGGGAGTTGATACGTCTCCAACGTATCTACTTTTCCAAACACTTTTGCCCTTGTTTCGGACTCTAACTTGCATGATTTGAATGGAACTAACCCGGACCAACGCTGTTTTCAGCAGAATTACCATGGTGTTATTTATGTGCAGGAGCAAATGTTCTCGGAATGACCTGAAACTTCACGGAGCCAGTTTTCAGAAAATATGAAAAATACCTGCAAAAGATGAAGGCCAGGGGGCCCACCACCTCTCCACGAGGGTGGGGGCCGCGCCCCCTACCTCGTGGGCCCCCTGTTGCTTCTCCGACTCCAACTCCATATATAGAGTTTCGGGCAGAAAAAAATGAGGGATAAGAAATTATCACATTTTACGATATGGAGACGCCGCTAAGCCCTAAAACCTCTCGGGAGGGCTGATCTGGAGTCCGTTCGGTGCTCCAGAGAGGGGAATCCGTCGCCATCGTCATCATCAACCATCCTCCATCACCAATTTCAAGATGCTCACTGCCGTGCGTGAGTAATTCCATTGTAGGCTTGCTGGACGGTGATGGGTTGGATGCGATCTATCATGTAATTGAGTTAGTTTTGTTAGGGTTTGATCCCCAGTGTCCACTATGTTCTGAGATTGATGTTGCTACGACTTTGCTATGCTTAATGCTTGTCACTAGGGCCGAGTGCCATGATTTCAGATCTGAACCTATTATGTTTTCATCAATATATGAGTGTTCTTGATCCTATCTTGCAAGTCCACAGTCACCTATTATGTGTTATGATCCGTTATCCCCGAAGTGACAATAATCGGGATACTTACCGGTGATGACCGTAGTTTGAGGAGTTCATGTATTCACTATGTGTTAATGTTTTGTTCCGGTTCTCTTTTAAAAGGACGCCTTAATATCCCTTAGTTTCCCTAAGGACCCTGCTGCCACGGGAGGGTAGGACAAAAGATGTCATGCAAGTTCTTTTCCATAAGCACATATGACTATGTTCAGAATACATGCCTACATTATATCAATGAACTGGAGCTAGTTCTGTGTCTGTAACGCCCACGATGCGGCTATATCTCCCACGTGTCGAAGCACGACTTAGAGGCATAACCGCATTGTAAGCAATGTCGCAAGTGAGGTAATCTTCACACAACCCATGTAATACATAGGGAAAAGGATACATAGTTGGCTTACAATCGCCACTTCACACTATACATGAATAAAGCATTACATCATCCAGATACAATCAAGGTCCGACTACGGAACCCAAAATAAAAGAAGACCACCCCAAATGCTAGACAGATCCCCGATCGTCCCAACTGTGCTCCGCTACTAATCAACTAGAAAACAGAACAACTTAACAAACACGATCTTCATCGAGCTCCTCCTTGAGCTCGGTTGCGTCACCTGCATGATATCATCGGTACCTGCAAGATGGTTTTGGAAGTATCTGTGAGTCACGGGTACTCAGCAATCTCACACCCTCACGATCAAGACTATTTAAGCTTATAGGTAGGGTAAAAGATATGAGGTGGAGCTGCAGCAAGCGACTAGCATATTTGGTGGCTAACATACGCAAATGAGAGCGAGAAGAGAAGGCAAAAGCACGGTCGAACAACTATGATCAAGAAGTGATCCTAGATCAACCTACGCCAAACATAACTCCAACACCGTGTTCACTTCCCGGACACCGCTGGAAAGCGACCATCACGGTAACACACGCGGTTGATGCATTCTACTTAAGATAAGTTTCAGGTTTTCTACAACCGGACATTAACACATTCCCATCTGCCCATAACTGCGGGCACGGCTTTCGAAAGTTCAAATCCCTGTCGGGGTGTCCCAACTTAGCCCATCACAACCTCTCACGGTCAACGAAGGATATTCCTTCTCCCAAGACAATCCGATCAGACTCGACATCCCGGTTACAAGACATCCTCGACAATGGTAAAACAAGTCCAGCAACACCGCCCAAATGTGCCGACAAATTCTGATAGGAGCTGCACATATCTCGTTCTCAGGGCACACTCAGATGAATACTACGTACAACTAAAACCAATCCTCAAGTTTCCCCGAGGTGGCGCTGCAAGTGGCTCTATTTTGGACCAACACTCATAGGAGCACTGGCCCGGGGGGTTTAATAAAGATGACCCTTGAGTCCGCGGAACCCAAGGGAAAAAGAGGCTAGGTGGCAAATGGTAAAAGCAAGGTTTGGCATTGCTGGAGGAGTTTCATTCAAGGCGCACTGTCAAGGGGTTCCCATTATGACCCAACCATGTAAGGAACGCAAAATCCAGGAACATAACACCGATATGACGGAAACTAGGGCGGCAAGAGGTGAACAAAACACCAGGCATAAGGCCGAGCCTTCCACCCTTTACCAAGTATATAGATGCATTAAATAAATAAAAGATATTGTGATATCCCAACAAAATATCCATGTTCCAACATGGAGCAAACTCCAATCTTCACCTGCAACTAACAACGCTATAAGAGGGGCTAAGCAAAGCGGTAACATAGCCAAACAATGGTTTGCTAGGATAAGGTGGGTTAGAGGCTTGGCTTAACAATATGGGAGGCATGATAAGCAAGTGGCAGGTATCACAGCATAGGCATAGAAAAAGAGCGAGCATCTAGCAAGCAAAGATAGAAGTGATTTCGAGGGTATGGTCATCTTGCCTGAGATCCCGCAAGGAAGAAGAACGAGTCCATGAAGAAGAACGAGTCCATGAAGAAGAACGAGTCCATGAAGAAGACAAATGGACATAGTCGAACGAATCCTCACAACACGCCATTATTGGAACAAACCCGAAGAAGCAACACCAGAAAGAAGGAAACAACATGGTAAACAACCATCACATCAACATGGCATGATGCACAACCAAGTATGATGCATGTCCGGTTTTAATATGCATGGCATGACAAAGTGCACAAACAACTCTCCAAGTTAAGTGGAGCTCAATATGCAACGAGTTGCATATTGACGAAACACCACAACAAGTTATTTAGTTCGATCTCGTTTATGTACCCAACAATATTAAATGTTGATTAACATGGCAAGAGGTGAAGCACATGAAAAACTACCTATCTAGGCAAGTTTAAATGAGGCCGGTTCAACAAGCAACAAGTCCGGAAACTCCTCATGTGCAAATTTTAAGGTTTGGTACTGTTCTGTCCGAAACCATATTTTAGAGTTGTTAAACATGCAAAGCAATGTCACCATGTTAAACTAGGCATTTTTCCACCCCATTTACATATAAAGTTTATTTAAAACCGAGCTACAGTTAATTTGTTATGAATTAAATTATTATAACATGTTATTTAAGCAAATTAAAGCAAACAACAGTTTAAACTATTTTAACATGGATAAAAGATGCATATTATGAAAGTAGAAGAAAATCTAAGCATTTTACATATGTGACACGTTTTATTTGGATGCATGGATATTTGGTTATTAGCATCTTAAAGCAGTGGCATTCCTGTAATTATGCATGCACTGAAAATAGAGAAAAACTCAGGGGGAAAAAACATACGCGGGCCAGAAGCAACACAGTGCAGCGGCCCGGGAGCGAATGAGGCCCAAGCGGCTGGATGTGTGTGTGCAGGCAAAAGAAAATTAAAACAAAGGGAAAAACAGGGAGAGCTGGGTTTCGAACCCAGGATCTGGGTGATCAGACAAAGAGACTTTTGCCACTGCGCTGCTGTTGTTTATTTGGCATTGAAGCAGAAAAAGGTCATAGGACCACCTACAAAGGTGGACCTTGGCCCTCCATGGTGGCACGGAGATCACCGGTGACGATGACTAGCAAAGCAGCGGCGGTTGAGGCTAGAGAGCGGTAGCGGGGGTGCGGATCTTTGTGCGTGACGACATTCTCCGGCGAGGTGGTGCTCCGGTGGACATGCTCGCGAGGGCGAGGTGGATGCAGGTGAGCGAGGCAGGGGAAGCTGGGTCCTGGCACTCGTCCATGCTGGCTCAGATCGAGGCCGCAATCAATGCGAGGGAGGGACACAGGCTCCAGGTCGCGACGCTCATCTCCCTCGAGAGGAAGGCACAGCAGCGGATCTGGTCAACTCGCACGACGACGCACGGGACTCCGGCGACGAGGCCTGCAGCGTTGTAGGGAAGGGAAGCTGCGGAACTCCGGCGCGGCATGGAGCTCAGCGAACGGGGTCGAACCGGAGGAGGGGCGCCGTGGTGCGGGAATGGAAGGCAGGGCACAGATCTCCGGTGGCGGAGCTCGACGCGGAGGCCGGCGGTGACTTGACTCCAGTGACGCAGGGCTGAGGTACTTGGCGCGGTGGCGCGATTTGGTCGAAGTAGATCATGGGGTCTCGTTCCTGGCGTCTTCTGGGAGCTCCTGTTGAAGAAGAAAAACAGAGAGGGATGAGAGAGATCGAGAGGAACGACGAAGCACCGGGAAGGAGAAGGAGAAGGGAGGTGGCGGTGCTCATCTCAGATGAAGCTCGTCGGCGGCGATGCGAGGTGTAGGAGCCTGGTGAACTCTGCTTGTCCTCGGGGAGAACAAGTGGAGGCGCGGGAGCCTCGGGTGTTGCTTCTGTGCCGCGTTGCCGCTTGGGTGAGGCAAGGCGGCGGCTGGATGGATGAATCGGTTGGTTGGATGGAGAACGAGAGAGCACGTGGGATTGGCCAGATGGGGAATTCAAGGGAGAGGAGGTAGGTGGATCGGGGAGGATCCCGATTAGAGAGTGGCGGCGGCCGAAAGGGAAAGATGGGACAAGTGCCCTCGGTTTTAGGGTTTTGTCCAAATAGCACTAGGAGTGGAGTATATATACATCACGGATTTGGTTAGGGGCTACCTCGTCCCTCCGATCGTAATCGGACGGTCGCGAATAAATAGGATAGGGGCCCAATTAACAAAACGGAGACGTTTTGTAGATGTTTGGGGATGATCTGGACACAACGGTGACGACTGCTCGGGTCGAGTCCGGGACAACTTTTGGACGCGCGTGCGAGGAGGGCCACGGGCTGAGGAGAGAGGTTAGGTTGGGACTGGTGGTAGGTAGTGGACTGTGCAGAAGGCCTCAGGCTGAGAAAAGAGAAGAGAGAAGGCCCGTCGACTGTTTCCGGAGACCGAAAACGTCTCACGTTTGACCGACTATACTGTCGCTATAGTTAATCATTGGGGCGTCAAATGAACTCCGAATGCGATGAAACTTGATAGGCGGTCTATCTACACTATAATAAGACTACACGCCAACTTTCATCCCATTCCGAGAACATTTTCCGGCCACTTATAAAATAATATTTCGGACATGCCGCAGGCGCGTGCAAGTGTGTCTGGGCTCAGAACGGACAACGGAAGGAACGAGGATACCGGGACAGATGCATGTTTTTTAAAACATGATGATGCAATGCACATGATGACATGATAAGATGCAACATGCAAGCAAATGACATGGCAACGACAGCGAATAACTGGAAGACACCTGGCACATCGGCCTCGGGGCGTTACGGTGTCACCCTAGGTTAGGACTGTTACATGATGAACCACATCTGGCATAATTCTCCATCACTGATCAATTGCCTACGAGCTTTCCATATATTGTTCTTCGCTTATTTACTTTCCTGTTGCTATTGCTATCATCACTACAAAATACCAAAAACATTGCTTTTACTACTGTTACCTTTTGCTACCGTTACCACTACTATCATATTACTTTGCTACTAGACACTTTGTTGCAGATATTAAGTTTCCAGGTGTGGTTGAATTGACAACTCAGCTGCTAATACTTGAGAGTATTATTTGGCTCCCCTTGTGTCGAATCAATAAATTTGGGTTGAATACTTTACCCTTGAAAACGGTTGCGATCCCCTATACTCGTGGGTTATCATCCCCCATCTCTCCTCGTCGTTCGACTCGCCTAGGCCAAAGTTTTGCCGGAGCCGTGAGCTCCTCGCTGCCGGTGATGATGCAGCCGCAGCCACGGACCATGCAGGCCAATTCCGAGAGCAGCATTCTGCTCAGCAAGATCTCATGAGGCAATAGACACCCGCATCGCCTCCACCCGTGTTCTGTACCGCCACCCCGAGATTGCCTGAGCTACTGCCGCCGCTGAACCTCGACGCCGGCCACTTTTCCAGCCACCCCAGCACATTCCGGCGCCACCACTCGATGCATGCCAAGGCGTGCTTTCGAACGCAACAACCCGCGCCTGAAATGAAGCCCGGTGGCTCGTTTCCGAGTCCCTTCACCGCACCTGTCGTCGCCGGTGCCAAGCCGCCGGCGAGTTGACCTCGTTTGACCAGGGGTTTGACGTCCCCTAAGTTTTGGTTAAGTTATTAACTAAACTTAATTAACCGACCGACTCACTGACGTGTGGGCCCATCCCTGCTGACTTTTGAATAAGGGTTAGCTTTGCGCTAATTAACTCAGTTAATTAGCTGAGTCACTGACCGGTGGGTCCCGCAGGTCAGGTTTGACCTGGCCGACCCAGTTGACCTGCGGATGTCAGCCTTGCGCAATGCTGACGTCAGAAATACATTTACTAGAATTTTCATATTTTTAAATAAATTGGAAATTTCACAAAATGTTTAAAACTTCTAAAAATCATAGAAAATAAACCGTAGCTCAGAATGAAATAATTTATATATGAAAAATGATCAAAAAAATCCAATCTATCCGTCTGTACTATTTTCATTCATGTTAGAACAACATATAGCTGCTGAGTTGGACAAATAAAATAAATGCCATTTGAATGATCACAGATGGAGTTTGAATTTGAATTTAGTGTTCAAACCAACTCCATTTAAATCATTGCTACCTGCATTAGCTCAAATCACAGCATATTGCCATGTCACATTCATGCATCATATTGTTGCATTGCATTGATTGTGTTCCCTCTTGTTTGCCGATGGTTGTTCCCCCTCCGTAGACGTTTGTTCCGACGATGCAAATCTCGGTCCATTCCGAGAAAGTTTAACACCCGCTCACAAAAAGAGACAAGTGGGGTGCGCCGGTGCATGTGGGAGTGTCGGATTGCGAAATGGACAACGGGGAAAATGCTCGTATGCATCAGACGAACACGAATGCAAATGAGATGCACATGATGATATGATATGAAATGCAAAACAAAGATAAAAACCCAACTACAAAGGAAAATTTCATAACTTAAATCCGCAAATGGCAAGAGTCGGATACAAATATGGCAAGTTATATCCGGGGTGTTACATGACTCCTCCACTACGAGAGGATCTCGTCCCGAGATCTAGGACTGAAAGAACTCTGGATATTCGGAACGGAGGTGATCCTTGCGTTCCCAGGTGGCTTCTCGGTCGGAATGGTGTGACCACTTCACTTTCAGGAATTTGATTGACTTGCTGCGAGTCTTGCGCTCAGTTTCTTCAAGAATATCAACTGGATGCTCATGATAAGATAGATCTTCTTGAAGATCAATCTCTTCGAAGTTGATAGTGCACTCAGGAGTCTTGAAGCACTTGCGAAGTTGTGACATGTGAAACACATTGTGCACATTTGCGAAGTTGGATGGAAGCTCAAGTTGATAGGCGAGATCGCCTCTTCTACCAATGATCTTGAAAGGACCCACGTATCTAGGGCAAGCTTCCCTTTGATACTGAAGCGACGAGTACCTTTGGAGAGACGCGGAGGTACACATGGTCTCCTATCTCAAAAGCCAAGTCAAGGTGCTTGCTATCATAGTAACTCTTCTGACACGATTGCGCGGCTTTGAAATTTTCACCGATGACTTGCACATTTCTTCAGCCTCTATGATCAAGTCGTTGCCAAGAAGTTCGTGTTCAGCAGTCTCTGACCAATTGAGAGTATGACACTTTCTACCATAGAGAATATCGAATGGGGCCTTGCCCGAACTCGCTTGGAAGCTGTTGTTGGAGGAGAACTCGGCATATGGAAGACAATCTTCCCATTTCGTACCAAAGGAAATGACACAAGCCTTGAGCATATCTTCAAGGATTTGATTGACTTGCTTGACTTGGACACTAGTTTGAGGATGGAAAGCTGTGATGAAGCGAATGTTAGTGCCCATGGCCTTCTGGAAGGAGTCCCAGAACTTAGAAGTGAAGATGCTTCCATGATCTGAAAATATGAATTGTGGAATGCTGTGCAAGGAGACAATCCTGGAGGTGTATAGCTCTGCCAACTGATCTGTTGTGATAGATTCTTTGATTGGAAGAAAATGATCCACTTTAGTAAGCTTGTCGATGACAATGAAGATAGCATCATTTCCACTCTTGGACTTGGGAAATGTAGTCACGAAGTCCATCTTGATATGGTCAAACTTCCATTCTGGTATAGCAAGAGGTTGGAGGAGACCAGTTGGCTGTTGGTGTTCTGCTTTCACCCTTCTGCAGACATCACATTCTTTTACGAATTGAGCGATCTCTCGATTCATTCGAGTCCACCAATATGACTGCTTAAGGTCAAGGTACATCTTCATACTTCCAGGATGAATGGATAGAAGGGAATTGTGTGCCTCGTTCATAATGACTTTCCTTAGATCATCTTTAGGAACCACAATTCGATCCTCGAAGAATAGAGTGTTTTTGTCATCAATGCGATAGCACTTGTATTTGGGTTGGCTCTTGGCAATCCCATGTTTCACCTTCTTCACCATGGTAGCAAGTAGTTGTGCCTCAAGAATTTGATCTTCCAAAGTAGGACACACTTGGAGGTTGGCAAGAAAGCCTTGAGGAACAACTTGGAGATTCAGTTTGCGGAAAGCTTCACAAAGGTCCGGTTGGATGGGCTTAAGAATTAAGTTGTTGCAGTAAGCCTTCCTGCTCAAAGCATCTGCAATGACGTTGGCCTTGCCTGGAGTATATTCAATACTCGGATTGTATTCTTGAATCATTTCGACGCAACGAGTCTGTCTGAGGTTGAGGTTGGGTTCAGTGAATATGTACTTGAGGCTCTTATGATCTGTGAAGATGTCCACTTTCCTTCCCAAGAAGAGGTGTCTCCATGTTAATAATGCATGGAGAACTGCCGCCAACTCAAGGTCGTGAGTGGGGTAGTTCCTTTCGTTGGGCTTCAACTGACAAGAGGTATAGGCCACAACTTTCCTCTCTTGCATTAAAACAACACCGAGACCTTGTAAGGAGGCATCACAAAAAACATCAAATGACTTGGATTCATCAGGAGGAGTCAAGACAGGAGCTATGACCAGCTTCTCTTTGAGGATGTTGAAAGCAATGTCACATTCAGGCGTCCAGACATACTTGACATGCTTCTGGAGGAGGTTGGAAAGAGGCTTTGCAATCTTCGAGAAATTCTCAATGAATCTTCGACAATAGCTTCCAAGCCCAAGGAAACTCCAGAGCTGCTTGACATTCTGAGGAGGCTCCCAATTCACAATTGCAGACACCTTCTCAGGATTAACAATGATGCCTTTAGCGCAGATGATATGACCAAGGTAAAGAACTTCGTGAAGCCAGAACTCACACTTGGAAAACTTCGCATGGAATTGATGCTCTTTGAGTTTGTCAAGCACCAATCTCAAATGCTTGGCATGATCCTCCTTATTCTTGGAAAAGACCAAGATATCAACGAGATACACCAGGACGAAATCATTTGTTCAAGGGTTGAAGATGAAGTTCATCATGCGAGAGAACATTGGAGGAGCATTGACAAGGCCGAAAGAAATGACAGTATATTCATAAGAACCATAGCTTGTTCTGAATGATGTCTTGAGGATATCTTCTTCACGAATGCGAATCTGATGATAACCCATACAGAGGTCAAGCTTGGAGAATACTTTAGCACCTTTAAGTTGCTCGAATAGCTCATTGATGTTGGGAAGTGGATACTTGTTCTTTATTGCCTTCTTGTTCAATGGGCGGTAGTCGACACAAAGTCGGTACGTGCCATCCTTCTTCTAGACAAAAAGAACACCACAACCCCATGGAGATGAACTCGGTCTGATCGGACCCAGACGCTCTTGTTCACTGAGTTGTTTCTTCAATTCCTTCCATTCCTTTGGTCCAAGCTTGTGAGGACGCTTGGAAACAGGTTCTGTGCCAGGCTCAAGATCAATAACGAATTCAACTGGCCGGTGAGGAGGCATTCCCAGAAGCTCTTCTGGAAAGATGTCTTGATATTCACAAATGACTGGAATCTGAGAGATGGCATTCAACTCGCCCTTATCATTGAGAGAAAAAAGTCGAATGGTTTCATCTTGAGCAGCATAGATGATCACCTCCTCAGAAGGGTGTGTTAATTGAATTTCCTTGGCAGCACAATCAAGCTGAGCCTTGTGCTTAGAAAGCTAGTCCATGCCGAGAATTATATCAATATCTGAGTCACCAAGAACAATTGGAGAAGCAGAAATTTATAGTTGCCCAACTGGACAGAGATATCTGGAGCAACCAAACTAGAAGTCATAAGCTTTCCCGGAGAAACAACTTGCATAACTTTGGACAAAACCTCTGTGTCAACATTGTGCTCCGATGCAAATGGGAATGACATGAAAGAATGCGATGCACCAGTATCAAATAAGACTTTAGCAGGAATAGAGTTAACTTGAAGGTTATCCATGATCACATATGAAGAATCCTCTGCCTGAGCTGCGTTCATCATGTTCACCTTAGCATGCTTGGCATTATGCTTGATGACTGCATTGCTGGAAGATCTCATAGGAGGAGGAGGCAGAAGGCGCCTTTGGTTGAAGCATTTGTTTGCATAGTGCCCTTTCTGTTGACACTTGTTGCAAGTAACCTCTGGGAGCGACCAATGATAAGGAGCACTTGACCTTGGAGCTTGAGGCTGAGCTTTGTTCTGATAGACTGGGTTGGGTAGGTGGGAAGATCCATTGCCACCTTTGCTCTTCTGCTGGTAGGGCTGATGAAATGGAGGAGGAGGAGGCAACCAGAACTTCTATTGCTTAGCTGCCACTTGTGAGGAAGAAGGCTGAACTGCGTCCCTGACTCTCTTCTTAGATGCCTCACTGTGACGCCCCAAGGCCGGAGCTTCAGATGCCTTCCAGGGTTTCCGGGTTTTCGTCGTGTGAGTTGTTGGTTTGTTGCATTCATCTTTGCATCATGTGCATTGCATCATGTCATTAATCTTTTGCAACTCAACTAAATAAATGGCATGGATCTTTGATCCATTTAAATCGAGGGAATTCACATGGTGACTTCTCTTTATAACATTATCCTCCTGATATTAGGGAGCTATATTATAAATATTTCCATTCTTTTGGAATTCACCTTAACACACTTGCAAAAATAACCCCATGCCTTTTATGCCTCGAGTTGATCTCCAAACCTTGCCCAATAATTCTTTCCCCTTTTATCGGGGCTCCTCCAAAATCCGAACATTTTTGGACCTTCCTAACCATCACTTCTTATTCGAACCATTTGAATTTAAATCAAATGAGTTTGAATTTAAACTTTGAAAAATGGCACTCCATTTTTCTTGGATCATGCACATTTTTGCGAGTCCGGGAATATTATCCCCATGCCCAAATTCCTTCTCCGACCTTTTTTTTCTCTCATTTTCTTTCTTTGTTATTTGCTGTTTTGGTAAATAAAGAGAAGTATGAGGGAGAGACAGCACACCAGGCCTCTGGCCTTTTCCTTCCCACCAATTCGGCCTAAGGCCCAGCCGCCGGCCTCTCTAGGAGTAGCCCCTCCCTACTGGGCCGGCCCAAGGCCAAAGCCCACCTAACCATCCTAACCCTAGCCCGCACCATCGCTCCTCCTCACTCTCCCCTCGTTCGTCTTGTCCTTCCCGAGCGCCGTCACGTAGGGAGAGGGCAGCGCCAACCCCTCTCCCGATCCATCTCTCTCCACCCCGATTCCCTCGCGCCTCCTGACGCCGTCCAGGCCAGGGCTCCCTCGCCACCGCAGCGGAGCTGCTCCTCATGCCAGGAGCCCTACGCGCCCGACGCCGCCCCTGCCGGCGACCTTCTCCATGGCGCCACCGCCGGCGAGCCCTTCCAGTTCCTTCGACCTCACCGTCCTCTCCTTCACCTCCTCGCGCCCGCGCCTCCTCCTCCCTCCGTTCGGCTTCAAGCTCGCCGCCTCCCTGCCACGGTGTCCGTGTTGTATCGTCGCGCCGGCGACCACGACCAGCATCGTGCCTGTGCCGTCGCCGCACCACGTTCCTGCTCCGACGCCATCTGCCTCCCCCTTGCTGTTTTGCCAGCCATGGCCGCCTCTGCACCCGCACATCGCCCCGGCAAGCTCTGCCCGCCCTTCTCCTTTTTCGGGTTCGTTTCCAGCGCCGCTCGACCCTGCTCCGCTTCCTGCACGTGAAACCCCACCCCTACCTCCATCGAAGGCCGACACGTCAAGCTCAACCCTGAACAGGGAATAACGCCAAGTACCAGGACGACGCGGACCGCCAAGTTTGTCCACCGCCGTCAAGTGTACAAGACCGGCAAGTTCGAAGACCCCAAGTACCTCTTCGAAACGACCGAGTACTACTACCTTCGACCCTCGAAGACCTCGTGGACGTCAAGTTCCGTGTCGTTGACCCCGAACCTCTACGAAAACATGTACGACTACTTCCGTGGCCGAAGACCCATGTACAACTACTATCGCCGAAGGCCGTCGAGTGAACGTCTACCCACATCGTGTATTTGACCAAGTTCGATGACGACCTCCGAGAAACTCGGATTCGCCAAGTTCTACTAACGTCGCCCTTGGAAACCTTGGATTCGTCAAGTACCTCTTCGAAAACGAACGTGAACCACTACTTCCCTTGAAGACCCGTGAATGTCTACTTCCTCTACGCCGACTCAAACCGCTCTGATAATGCACGCTTCAAAGGTATAACCGCCGAGATGACCGCCCGTGAACTAATGCATGTGTGATGTATGAGATGCTCGTGCTTGCTCCGTGCTCGAATTGTCGATGCATGTTGCCCCTCTTTTGCCTTATTACCGTCGTCTCGTGGGACACCCGGAATCCGGGAGCGCCCCACCATCTTTTGCACGCATCCGCACACTTTTCTTTCCATCGGTATCTCAATCGAGTTACCGGAACTGGAACGCTGTTGTGGCACCATTTTCATTATCGTTGCCGTGGCACCCCTTCCTTTCCACCACGGTGACAAATGCTTCATAATGCTCTTATCAACATTTTCATAAAAATTGCATAAACTTGATTCATGCCATATGCATCATGATAACAACAATTAGAATGTTTAAAATTGTTGTTTGCTTTAAATTGCTAATTGCATATGGGGTTTTACCGGAATTGTTGTTTGGCGTTCCGGCCTCATTTAAACTTTCCTAAATAGATGATTTCCTTATGCTCTCCTCTTGCCATGTTTAGCAACATTTAATATTGTTGAGTACCTAACCGAGAGAGAAATAAATAATTGATGTGGTGTTTCGTCAAATGCAACTCGTTGCATATTGAGCTCCACTTAATATGTAGAATTGCTTCTGCACTTTGTCATGCCATGAACATTTAAACCGGACATGCATCATACTTGGTTGTGCATCATGCCATGTTTATGTGGTGGTTGTTTATCATGTTGTTTGCTTCTTTCCGGTGATGCTTCTTCGGGTTAGTTCCGATATCGTCGCATTTGTTAGGATCCGGTCGATTACGTCTGTTTGACTTCTTCATGGACTCGTTCTTCTTCCTTGCGGGATTTCAGGCAAGATGACCATACCCTCGAAATCACTTCTATCATTGCTTGCTAGTTGCTCGCTCTTTTGCTATGCCTTTGCTGCGATACTTACCACTTGCTTATCATGCCTCCCATATTGTTGAACGAAGCCTCTAACCCACCTTGTCCTAGCAAACCATTGATTGGCTATGTTACCGCTTTGCTCAGCCCCTCTTATAGCGTTGTTAGTTGCAGGTGAAGATTGAAGTTTGTTCCTTGTTGGAACATGGAGATGTTGTTCCTTGTTGGAACATGTTTACTTGTTGGGATATCACATTATCTCTTATTTAATTAATGCATCTATATACTTGGTAAAGGGTGGAAGGCTCGGCCTTATGCCTAGTGTTTTGTTCCACTCTTGCCGCCCTAGTTTCCGTCATATCGGTGTTATGTTCCCGGATTTTGCGTTCCTTACGCGGTTGGGCTATAATGGGAACCCCTTGACAATTCTCCTTGAATAAAACTCTTCCAGCAATGCCCAACATTGGTTTTATCATTTGCCACCTAGCCTCTTTTTCCCTTGGGTTCCGCAGACTCAAGGGTCATCTTTATTTAAACCCCCGGGCCAGTGCTCCTCTGAGTGTTGGTCCAACCTGTCAGCCGCCGGTGGCCACCAGGGGCAACTCTGGGCTGGCCTACCGAAAGTTTGGACAATCTGAGTGTGCCCTAAGAACGAGATATGTGCAGCTCCTATCGGGATTTGTCGGCACATTCGGGCGGTGTTGCTGGATTTGTTTTAACTTGTCAAAGTTGTCTTGTAGAACCGGGATACCAAGTCTGATCGGAATGTCTCAGGAGAAGGTATATCCTTCGTTGACCGTGAGAGCTTGTGATGGGCTAAGTTGGGACACCCCTGCAGGGTATTGAACTTTCGAAAGTCGTGCCCGCGATTAGGGGCAGATGGGAATTTGTTAATGTCCGGTTGTAGAAAACCTGAAGTTGACCTTAATTAAAATACATCAACCGTGTGTGTAACCGTGATGGTCTCTTCTCGGCGGAGTCCGGGAAGTGAACACGGTGTTGGAGTTATGCTTGACGTAGGTTGCTCTAGGATCACTTCTTGATCATAGATTTTTCGACCGTGCTTTTGCCTTCTCTTCTCGCTCTCATTTGCGTATGTTATCCACCATATATGCTAGTCGCTTGCTGCAGCTCCACCTCATACCTTTACCTTACCCATAAGCTTTAATAGTCTTGATCGCGAGGGTGCGAGATTGCTAAGTCCCCGTGACTCACAGATACTTCCAAAACCAGTTTGCAGGTGCCGATGTTACCGAGCAGGTGACGCAACCAAGCTGAAGGAGGAGCTCGATGAAGATCTTGTCCTTTGTGTTGTTTCGTTCTAGTTGATCAGTAGTGGAGCCTAGTTGGGGTCGATCGGGGATCTGTGTAGCATTTGGGGTAGTCTTCTTTTATTTTGGCTCTGTAGTCAGGCCCTGATTGTATTTGAATGATGTAATGCTTTATTCATGTATTTGTGTGAAGTAGCGATTCTAAGCCAACTATGTATCTCTTTCCCTTATGTATTACATGGGTTGTGTGAAGATTACCTCACTTGCGACATTGCTTTCAATGCGGTTATGCCTCTAAGTCGTGCTTCGACACGTGGGAGATATAGACGCATTGAGGGAGTTACACTCACACTTGAGCCGAGTAGCTTCTTGCTTTAGTGCCATGTTGTAGAATTGATCAAACTTAGTCGGCTCAAGAAGCACGAGAACTAATTGCAGATCTTCTCCGAGGCCACCTCTGAATTGATAGATCATACTCTTTTCATCGGGAACATCTTGTTTAGCGAAGCGAGCAAGTTTCTAAAACTGGATATTGTATTGATACACGGACATGCTGCCTTGCTTGAGATTGCGGAACTCCTCGCGCTTGCTCTCAGCCACACTTTGTGGAATGTGATGAGCTTTGAAGTATCAGCGGAAATTATCCCAGGTAATCACACAACCTCCTGTGGAATCTCTGTATTGTTGATACCACTCAGCAGCTTGGTCCTTGAGTTGAAACGAAGCAAACTTGACAAAGTCCTCAGGCCTTACATTGCTACATTCAAAATGTTTGAAGATATCCACGAGCCAGTCGGCGGCGTCTGTGGCCTCGACACAGTTGCTGAAGGACTTCGGCTGGTTTGCGAGGAACTAGTTGAGGGTAGCAAACTGAGGCTACTTGTTACCTTGGCCTTGATTTCCTTGGTTGCCTTGTCCTTGGTTGCGCTCTTGCGAGAGTTGCAAAAGCATCTAAGTGTTGGCGTTGGTGGCTGCCATGACAGCTTGCCATGCTTCCGGAGGTGGAGGTGGTGGCGGAGGGTTTAACTGGTCCCCATCATTGCAGCCCGGATTCTGACGCGTTGGAGGAGCCATCCTGAAGAGGTTGACATCCATTAGAATTTTGAAAGACAGATATTCAAGCTGAATTAATGGATCGAAATTGCAACATAAAGTCTTCACAATAAACATTGGAACAAGGATGAACGAATGAATTCCAAAGTAAATCATCACACGTCCCTTAAGTTGAGAAGCCACTTAGATAAAGGTAGATGAATAAAGCAACAAGGTATGGATATGAACAAATAAGTGGTAAGGATTACCCAATCACAAACCAAATATTTGCGGGAAGAAATACTAGAGCTACTTGAATTCCCACCTATAAAACTCCCGAAACTTTCTGGTTATGCAATCAGGTGTTGGGGATACAGGGCAAGCATAATATCTCACCCACACTAGCAATTCCTACATCTAGTTGTATCCATCCTTCAACACATAACCAAGAAACCTTCAGAAATCATTTACCTCAACCTTCGAAAGGCATCCATTATACGAGTTATGGCAATACTCCCAAACTCCCGCCCCAGTACTGGGTGGCGCCAAGGTTATCTCACCAACAAATGCATAAAAGAGATTTTCGATGTCGGCGAACTCAGGTATTCTAGAACTGCAACGATAAAATTGTGACGACAACATCTCAGAGCTCAACTCCACGGGACACTGCCACAACCCCTAAATGTCAGGAGGTGCCAAGAACAATGTTCTCGTCACAAAATCATCGGAACGATTCCAAGATACCCGCGTGATCCTAAAAAAATTCGGGACATTTGAGGAGAGAACAGTAAAAACTTCTACTTCAGGAGGCCTCACAAGAGTGACGAAGGGACTGGGGAGTAAAAAGAATCCTACTCTCTGATATATATATTCCTAAGACTCAAAAGATTTTCTTCTAGACTCAACAACGTCAGCGATTCGATCAAGCAGGGGGCTCCTAAGTCGGGGAAGGCTCTGATTACCAACTTGTAACACCCACAATGCGGCTATATCTCCCACGTGTCGGGGCATGACTTAGAGGCATAGCCGCATGGTAGGCTTGTCGCCAAAGGGTAATCTTTACACATCCCATGTACGGAATAAGAAAGGGATAAAGAGTTGGCTTACAATCGCCACTTCACACAATACATGAATAATCCATACATCATCCAAAGTACAATCAAAGGTCCGACTACAGAACCAAAATAAAGTAAGACAACCCCAAATGCTAGATCCCCGATCGTCTGAACTAGGCTCGACTACTGATCATCCGGAAAAGAAACATAGTAACGGCCCGAATCCTCATCGAACTCCCACTTGAGTTCGGTAGCGTCCCCTGAACTGGCATCATCGGCACCTGCATCTGTTTGGAAGTATCTGTGAGTCACGAGGACTCAGCAATCTCACACCCACGAGATCAAGACTATTTAATCTTAAGGGTAGGAAAGGGTAGTGAGGTGGAGCTGCAGCAAACACTAAGCATATATGGTGGCTAACATACGCAAATAAGAGTGAGAAGAGAAGCAACGCACGGTCGAGAAGCTATAAGTGATCAAGAAGTGATCCTGAAGCTACTTACGTTCAAGCATAACTCGAGACCGTGTTCTCTTCCCGGACTCCGCCGAAAAGAGACCATCACGGCTACACACGCGGTAGATTCTTTTTAATTAAGTTAAGTGTCAAGTTCTCTACAACCAGATATTAACAAAATTCCCATCTGCCACATAACCGCGGGCATAGCTCTCGAAAGTTTATACCCTGCAGGGGTGTCCCAACTTAGCGCATCACAAGCTCTCCCAGTCAACGAAGGATATTCCTTCTCGCGGGAAGACCCGATCAATCTCGGAATCCCGGTTACAAGACATTTCGATAATGGTAAAAACAAGACCAGCAAAGACGCGCGATGTGCCGACAAATCCCTATAGGAGTCGCACGTATCTCGTTCTTAGGGCACACCAGATGAGACATCCTACGAGTAAAACCAACCCTCAAGTTTCCCCGAGGTGGCCCCGCAGTCTACTCTGTTCGGACCAACACTCAGAGGAGCACTGGCCCATGGGGGTTTAAAATAAAGATGACCCTTGAGTCTACAGTACCCAAGGGAAAGGTATATGGTGGTAGGTAGGCAAATGGTAAAACCAAGGTTGGGCCTTGCTGGTGGAGTTTTATTCAAGGTGAATTTCAAGGGGTTCCCATAACACCCAACCGCGTAAGGAAGAAAAATCAAGGAACATAACACCGGTATGATGGAAACTAAGGCGGCAAGAGTGGAACAAAACACCAGGCAAAAGGACGAGCCATCCACCCTTTACCAAGTATATAGATTGCATTAAAGTAAATAAGAGATAATAATGATATCCCAACAATATCCATGTTCCAACACGAACAAACTTCACCTTCACCTGCAACTAGCAACGCTATAAGAGGGGCTGAGCAAAAGCGGTAACATAGCCAAACAACGTTTTGCTAGGAAAGGTGGGTTAGAGTATTGACATGGAAACATGGGAGGCATGATATAGCAAGTTGTAGGTAGTGGGATATAGCAATAGAGCGAACAACTAGCAAGCAAAGATAGAAGTGATTTCGAGGGTATGGTCATCTTGCTTGCAAAGTTCTTAGAGTTGTCGAAAACTTGATCCTTGTTAGCATACTCAACAGGTTCCTCGGTCACGTACTCATCTCCCGACTCTACACAAATCAAGAACACAAACAAAGGACCAACAATCAATCACAGTGATATGCAGAAGCAACATGATGCAATACATGGCATGATATGCAAGATGTGATATGCAATGCATATGCGTGCTTCGGAAGGAAAAGAATGATCAAGGCATCAACTTGGCAAACCAAGTATGCCGTTGGAAAGATGAGTTGATTTTGGTTGAAATCAATATAACGATCACCAGAAACGGATGTACGGTTTGCAAATGGCAAGCAAAACAAGGATGACACAATTCTATGATTAACAGCACGATGCCACTTGGAATGCAACAAGAAACTAAGCTACTGCACTCCAACATAACAACAAAGTATATGGAAGTGATGCACAAGAGATGCTTGACAAAACATGAACACTGAGCTATGGCTAAATCACATTAGAACAGGTTCAAACAAGCATGGCAAAAGTGCAAAAGATATCAGCTTCACAGACTTAGAGAAATTACTAACATGTCAAAAACAACATCAGGAAGCAATGTTTAGAGCAAGCAAACAACATGCTCCATTAACATATCGTAGCAAACAAAGTCATGGCATGAATCTACTAAATGCATAGATCAAAATTCCCTTAATCATCATGTGCCAAAAAGGCATAGAAGATATGATGGCACTCATGTAAACATAGCAAGTTTAATTAACAGTTTCAGACTTAGCAGAAAAACAGGGCATGGCATAAACAGATTTCTGAAGGCAACTTTGCGAGCTCAAATCACTCACCACAAAGCATTGCATGACAAAACAAGCATAGCAACAGCAAGATGACATGTCCATGAAGCTAACCATGGCAAGAGCAAGTTCATCGGATGCACAGATCACTAGCAACAACCATAGCAAAATTGATTAACATGTTAACATTTTGCCAGGAATATTTCATAGCAAATGTAGAGCAAGAACAATACATGCTAGAAAACTCCATAAACGCAAATAGGGGCATGGATGGATAGAGCAGAATCACATGTTCAAAACATCCTTACTGTAATACAGGACAAGCACCTCTGGAAATATGGGATGATGTAGTTCAAAACACATGTAGAGCTCATCCTCATATGATGCACACATCAATTGCAACAAAATGACAAAACCTCATGATCTGATAAGTACCAGCTCCTAACATTTTATAGCACTCTTGCATCAATGAAAAAGACATGATAACATGTAGTAACATACATGGCAATGCTTCTACCACGGGGAGCTCGACGAGACGAACAATTTGACATATCATATGCATGCTTTGGAGCTACGGTCACCGAGATATGATGCAATGAACATGGCCTGAAAAAGTTTGGGATATACGGGACTTAGAAGAATTTCATCACCTCTTAGAGAATAGATCTAGGGTTTGGCGCACGAGAACCGAGGTAGCCAGAGCACTCGCCCGAGTTGGTCGCCGTGGTGGCCGGAGCTTGGGGAAGAGGTGGCCGGAGAGCTCGCCGGCGATGGGAAGCAGAGGAGGCGACGGGGCGATGCGTGGTGGAGGAAGACCGTCGGGGGCGGCGAACGTCCAGCCGGGGGGGCGCGCGGCGCGCTGGCGTTGGCCGACGACGCGAGCGGGGCGGCGGCCGGCGAGGAACGGGTGGCGGCAGAGTTCGGCGCCCTCGGGCGCGGTCATCCGCGGGCGGCGGCGGCGGTGAAACAGGCCCCGCGGGCCAGGCACGGGCCTCGCGGGCCGGCGGGAGGCGCGGTGCGGCGGGCGCTGACGTGGAAGGCGGTGGTTGGACGGGGCGCGGTGGCGCGAACGCGTCCGGTCTGATCCGGACGTGTCCGGCGGCGGAGAGGGCTAGGTTAGGGTTAGATCTGCGCGAAAATTTGGGGAGGGGCACCTATTTATAGGTAGGAGGAGGTAGGACTGCCCAAATGAGGTGTAGTTTTCGCCCACACGATCGTGATCCGACGATGGAGGACATGGAAGTGGTTTAGATGGGTTATTGGGCTGTTTTAGAGGGGTGTTGGGCTGAAACACACAAGATGCTTTTGCGGTTACCCGGTTAACCGTTGGAGCATCAAACGGCCTCCAAATGGAACAAAATTTGACAGGCGGTCTACCTGTGGTGTACCAATGCCACTTGGCAAATCTCGGTCCATTCTGAGAACGTTCAACACCCGCTCACGAAATGATACAAGAGGGGTGTGCCGGTGCATGTGGGAGTGCCGGATTGCGAAATGGACGACGGGGAAAATGCTCGGATGCATGAGACGAACACGAATGCAAATGCGATGCAAATGATGACATGATATGAAATGCATGACATGAACAAAATGCAAAACAAAGACAAAAACCCAACCATGAAGGAAAATCTCATAACTTAAAGCCCAAAATGGCAAGTGTCGGAGTTACAAATATGGCAAGGTACATCCGGGGTGTTACATGGACATTCTTGGATTTTTGATTTAACTCATAATGTATTTGAGTTTGAGAAAACAAATAGTATAAATATTTTTTTGCTCCCATGATTCGGAAACATTTTGTGGAGCTCTAGGCTAAACCATACTTCATCCACATTAATTTCCAGAAGCTGCAAAATAATTTGGTTAGCAAACCAGATTCAAAACAAACTTCAAAAATAGAAAACAGAAACAAACGGAATAAAAGATATAGAGGAAAGCCTACCTGGGCTTACCTCACCTGGCCTGGCTCAGTAGCAGCCCACCAGGCCCATCTGCCAATCGTCTGCCACCTCCTGCCAGTGGGTAGGAGGGCGTGTGCCCGCCGTGCGCCGGCACACGCCGGCCACCTCCTCCTTACCTGCTCGCCCCTGCAGGCACTCGAGGGTGCCACACACTCCCCCTCGACCCCTACACCTCTCCCCTCTCTCCCAGGACCCTCTCCCCCTCCTCTTCTCCGTCATGCGTGCAACCACTGAGCGCCACGCAACGCGCTGACGAGCACCACCATGCACACCGGCCACCACACATCTCCGACGCGCGAAGAACCTCTGACGTTGACCTGTACGCCGTCTCTGTCGTTCCACATCAACGGACGCGCCCCGCAACGGCTTCCCCGACCTCTTCTTCAACCTCCGGATGCGTGATCGTTGGTGACCTTCCGCTCACCTCGTTGTGCCCCCGAGCCCGCTGAGCCTCTCTTCCGAACCACTATGAGCACCCAATCCTTTTCCCCCATCTATCCTTGTCGTTTGCCTCGCCTAGGCCATAGTTTTGCTGGAGCCGTGAGCTCCTCGCTGCCGGCGATGATGCTGCCGCAGCCACGGACCATGCAGGCCATTTCCGAGAGCACCATTCTGCTCAGCACGATCTCATGAGGCCATAGACACCCGCAGCGCCTCCTCCCGTGCTCTGTACCACCACCCCGAGATTGCGCGAGCTGCTGTCGGTGTTGAACCTCGACGCCGGCCACTTTTCTGGCCACACCAGCATGTTCCGCCGCCACCACTCGATGTGCGCCACTGCGTGCTTTCAAACGCAACAAACCGCGGCCGAAATGATGCCAGGTGGCTCGTTTCTGAGTCCCTCCGTCGTGCCTGTCGTCGCCGGCGCCGAGCCGCCTGCAAGTTGACCTCGTTTGTCCAGGGGTTTGACCTCCCCTGAGTCACTAACATGTGGGCCCCGTCCCTGCTAAATTTTGGTTAAGTTATTAACTAAACTTAATTAACCCATCAATTCACTGACTTAGCGCTAATTAACTCAGTTAATTAGCTGAGTCACTCACCGATGGGTCCCGCAGATCATGTTTGACCTGGCCGACCCAGTTGACCTGAGATGTCAGCCTTGCGCAATGCTGACATTAGAAATACATTTACTGGAGTTTTCATATTTTTAAATAAATTGGAAATTTTAGAAAATGTTTAAAACTTCTAAAAATCATAGAAAATAAACAATAGCTTAGAATGAAATAATTTATATATGGAAAATGATCAGAAAAATCCAATCTATCCATCTGTACATTTTCATGCATGTTAGAACAACTTATAGCTGCTGAATTGGACAAATCAAATAAATGACATCTGAATGATCGCATGTGGAATTTTAATTTGAATTTAGTATTCAAAACAACTCCATTTAAATCATTGCTAGATGCATTAGCTCTAATCATAGCATATTGCCATCTCACATTCATGCATCATATTGTTGCATTGCATTGATTGTGTTCCCTCTTGTTTGCCTGTGGGTGTTCCCCCTCTATAGACGTTTGTTCCGACGATGACTTCGATGACGCCGATGAAGAACTATACTATCTTTAGAAGTGCCAGGCAAGCAAAACCCCCTTGTTCATTCTGATACAATCTCACTCTCTCTCTCTCCTGCTCTCTTTTACTGCATTAGCTAGGACAACAATGATTCAACTATTACATGCTGCGGTAGTTGAACCCCTTTCCTCTGCATGACCTGTCATTGCCACAGTAAATAGATGAAACCCACTAGCATGAGTAGGAATTGTTTGAGCCCTGATGTGCCTACTCATTCATGCTTGTTTGTCATACCTGCTACTACTTAGAGTTGAGTCAGGAACGATTCATCGGGCATGAATTTGAAAGTTGTGAGCATGTCCTACTATTGAGAGCTTAGTGTGTGAACACGATTCGGTAAAGGTAGAGGTGAGAGGCCATGTAGGAGTACATGGTGGGTTGTCTCATTCAAACCGTCCTTAGGAACTGAGTTCTGTGTTTGTGATCCATGAAAAGCTACTACCACACATTGGGCCCTAAAATGTGACCTCGCTCGACTTATTAACCCCCTGTCCTCTGTCCAGGAGTTGGAAGTAGTTTCTGGTGTTTGTAGCATGCTGAAGGCCGTGCGCAGTGCTGACCCGAGGGGTCGGCTGTGATGCGGTAGGCACGTGGCATGGTGTACCGAGTCAGCCGTTTGGTGCCTCGGGAACCCTGCACACATCGTTCGGGGCCGTAAGTGGAAACCATGGCCGGACTCCCTTCGGATGGAACCTAAATAGCCAATAAACCTAGACTAGGGACTTGTGTGGTTAGTCAGGTCGTGGTCTACACCCACGTCGGCTTTCGCTTGAAGTCTGCCGAGCACATGTCGTGTGCAGATGCTAAGTGGTGGAAACATGTGTGAAGAAGTACACCCTTGCAGGGTTATAAATTATCTATTCGAATAGCCGCATCCGTAGTAAAGGACCTCTGGGTTGCCTATACAGTTCATAGACAAGTGAAAGTGGATGCTCTAAAATGCGCAATATAAGCGTGAGTGTTATGGATGGCGTTCTCGTAGGGAGACGGGAGCCGATCCATAGTGGTGTATTGATTGGTGAATATGTGGACTCGTGTGCGCCACCTCAAAAGAGTTACTTGCAGACTTAGTTCAGGATAGCCACTGAGTCAAAGCTGGCTTGCTGCAGTTAAAATCCACCACCCCCTTTGTTGATACTGATGCATATGTAGCTAGTTTTGATGTAAGTCTTGCTAGGTACATTTGTACTCACGTTTTCTTAATTTATGTTTTTGCATAGAGACTTCAGTCTTACTGGTAGTTCTGCATGGACTTCGATGTTGTAACACCCCGGATGTAACTTTCCCAATTTGTACTCCAACTCTTGCCGTTTCCGGCGTTAAGTTATATTATTTTCTCGGGTTCGGGTCTTTGTCTCCATGTGTTGTTTTCATTTTCATGCATCTCATATCATGTCATCATGTGCATTGCATTCGCATACGTGTTCGTCTCATGCATTCGAGCATTTTCCCCGTTGTCCGTTTTGCATTCCGGTGCTTCGTTCTCCTCCGGTGGTCATTTCTAGCTTTCTTTTGTGTGTGGGGATTAAACGTTTCCGGATTGGACCGAGAGTTGCCAAGCGGACTTGGTTTACTACCGGTAGACTGCCTGTCAAGTTTCGTATCATTTGGACTTCGTTTGATAATCCAATGGTTAACCGAGGGACCGAAAAGGCCTCGTGTGTGTTGCAGCCCAACACCCCTCCAATTTGGCCCAAAAACCCACCAAACTCTGCTCCATGTCCTAGAGCGTTCGATCATGATCGCGTGGCCGAAAACCGCACCTCATTTGGACTCCCCTAGCTCCTCCTATGCCTATATATACACCCCCCATTCCAATTCCCGGATCCTCTCCCCCCTAACCCTCGATCCGCCGCCGCCGGACAAAGTCTGCCGGGCCGGAAGTGTCCGACCCGAGCCCCGCCGCCATGTGGCGCCTCCCCATACGCCGCCGCCTCCCACCACGCGCTCGCC
>NC_041390.1:359334428-359344375 GCF_002162155.2 Triticum dicoccoides | reverse complement strand
GTCGCCGCCCGGCGCCGCTCCGCCGCCACCAACGGTCGCCATCGCCGGCCCCGCCTCACCCCCTCACGCCGGCTGCCGCCCTGCCCGTCGCCGGCGAACGGCGCTCCGGCCGCCTCGGTTCGCGCGCGGGGTAAAAAAACCCTAGATCTGATCTGAGAGAGGGGTTTTTTTCACCATGTCCCTAAAATTTTTGTCTAAGTTGCTATGTTCGCAGCTCCGTAACTTTGCATCCGTAGCTCCGATTCATGCATATAGCATATCAAAATGTTTGCCTCGACAAGTACATCATTTCATTCCATTGCATCATTTTCATTTTAACTCATCTTGATGCCCAAAATGCTGTTAGAAGGAGGCTTCGTGAGTAAATTGTCAGATCTGCTAGTTCATCTTAGACTTTTTTCATTTTTGCCATGATTAATGTGTGCATGATATGCCTGTGAGTCCTTTATACGTTTTGTTAAGCATCTTGTTATCTTTCTAGAGGTCCAACCCATGCATTTTTAGGATGTGTGTGGTGACTTGTGCAAGCTTGCAAAGTGAGGCACCCGGTAAATCTGTTTTCAGGGACTTGGTAGTTTTCACTAAGTCTGGGATTATTTAGTTCATGATGCCATATGTTCAGCTTGTTTCCTAGTGATCCGTGCCTCTTTTGAGGATGATCAGTAAAGGAGTTTTGTTAATAATGTTATGCTCTATCCATCCATGTCTTTGTTTGCAATTGTGGAGCAACCTAGCTTCAGTCAATCGAGCTCTACTTTTGCTTCATTGTGATTCTGGGCAGATCGTCAACTTGTTTGCGATTTTGCCGATGTTATTGTAGTTGATCCGTGCATGCTATGCCATTGTTCTTGCCATGTCTAGCTAGCATTTTGTGCCTTCTTAATGGATGTATGCTTGCCTTGCCATTACTTGCACCGTAGTGAGTGCATCGAGCTCGTTTACATGCCTTCGTGAGTTATATTTCAGCATGTCTCGGTTTTCACTAAGTCTGAGAACTGATTGTGTTTTAGCTATGTTCGTGTGCTTATTAGTATATTTTGTGAACCCTTTTGGCCCCAGGTCACTTTGGGTCTTTTGTTAAGCTTGTTGAGTAGCTCCATGCCATGTTCTTACTTGTCTTAATCAGGTCATGTATCATGTTGTTTTGCTGCTCCGAAGAGGGCTTCGTGATCTGAAATTTCAGACAAGTGTTAATTTCACTAAGTCTGAAATCTGTTTTGCATTTGCGTTTTTGACATGCTTGTTTGAACCTCATAATGGATGAATTGGCCGTAGCTCAGTGCTAGTGTTTTATTAAGCTTCTTGTGTGCATCCCTGCCATGCATTTTGTTGTCTTGTTTGGTTGCTGTAGCATGTTCATCTCATTGCATTTAGATGCCTACTTGCTGTAAATCGCAGACCGGTGTCATTTTTGAAACGCTTGCCATTTCCAAACCGTAAGTCCGATTCCGGCGTTCTTTATATCGTTTTCAAGCGATTTCATCTCATATTTCCAGTGGCACCCTTGGAATTCCATGTTTAGGCCAAGTTCATGCATTTCCTGTCATATCTTGCATTTTGCATCCCGCATCGCATCCCGCATAGCATATCATCTTTGCATTGTGTTGTTTGAGTTTGCACGTGGTTGATTGTATTCTTGTTGCTTGTTTGTCTTGTTTGGGTAGAGACGGGAGACGAGTTCGCTAACGAGGAGCCCGTTGAGTTTGCTTTTGAGGATCCAGTCAACTCTGACAACTGTGCAGGCAAGATGATCATACCCTCGAAATCACTACTATCTTTGCTATGCTAGTTTGCTCGCTCTTTCGCTATGCCATTGCTACGATGCCTACCTTTTGCTTGTCAGCCTCCCAATTGCCATGTCAAACCTCTAACCCACCTTGTCCTAGCAAACCGTTGATTGGCTATGTTACCGCTATGCTCAGCCCCTCTTATAGCGTTCCTAGTTGCAGGTGAAGATAGGAGGTCGTTCCTTGTTGGAACATCTTTTATTTACTTGTTGGGATATCATTATATTGCTATGTTATCTTAATGCATCTATATACTTGGTGAAGGATGGAAGGCTCGGCCTCTCGCCTAGTGTTTTGTTCCACTCTTGCCGCCCTAGTTTCCGTCATATTGGTGTTATGTTCCCGGATTTTGCGTTCCTTACGCGGTTGGGTTATAATGGGAACCCCTTCATATTTCGCCTTCATTAAAGCTTTTCCAGCAATGCCCAACATTGGTTTTACCATTCGCCACCTAGCCTTTTCTTTCCCTTGGGTTCTGCAGACTCAAGGGTCATCTTATTTTAACCCCCCCGGGCCAGTGCTCCTCTGAGTGTTGGTCCAAACCGTCAGCCGCCGGTGGCTACTAGGGGCAACTCTGGGCTGGCCTACTAGAAGTTTGGACAATCTGAGTGTGCCCTGAGAACGAGATATGTGCAGCTCCTATCGGGATTTGTCGGCACATTCGGGCGGTGTTGCTGGTCTTATTTTAACCTGTCGAAGTGTCTTGAGTTACCGAGATACCGAGTCTGATCGGAACGTCTTGGGAGGAGGTCTATTCCTTCGTTGACCGTGAGAGCTTGTCATGGGCTAAGTTGGGACTCCCCTGCAGGGATTGAACTTTCGAAAGCCGTGCCCGCGTTTATGGGCAGATGGGAATTTGTTAATGTCTGGTTGTAGATAACTTGAACCTTAATTAATTAAAATGAATCAACTGAGTGTGTTACCGTGAAGGCCTCTTCTCGGCGAAGTCCGGGAAGTGGACACGGTGTTGGAGTAATGTTTGCGCAGGTTGCTCTCTAGTTCCTCGCTCGTGCTTTGCCTCCTCTTCTCGCTCTCTTTTGCGAATAAGTTAGCCACCATACTTGCTAGTCACTTGCTGCAGCTCCACTCATATTTTACCTCGCCTTACCTATAAGCTCAAATAGTCTTGATCTCGAGGGTGCGTGATTGCTGAGTCCCTGTGGCTCACAGATACTATAACTCCAGATGCAGGTCCAGGTTTTTCCGCTCCAGGTGACGAGTACGAGCTCAAGTGGGAGTTCGACGAAGACTCTCAGCGTTACTACATTTCCTTTCCCGATGATCAGTAGTGGTGCCCAGTTGGGGGTGATTGGGACCGTTGTTGCATGTTGGGTTCTCTTTATTTTGGCGCCGTAGTCGGGCCATGACTGTGTTGGATGATGTAATGTTATTTATGTTCTTGATTGACGTGGCGAGTGTAAGCCAACTATGTTATCTCCCCTTTATTATTCATATTACATGGGATGTTGTGAAGATTGCCTAACTTGCGACATATGCCTTCAATGCGATTATGTCTCTAAGTCGTGCCTCGACACGTGGGAGCTATAGTCGCATCGAGGGTGTTACAGATGTTTAGCTCGTTACCTTAGCTATGATCTTGTGCCCTCGGCATGGTCTTGTAGATAGTCATATTTCTCAGCCATTTCATTTGTAGTTGTCTGTACTTAGACAAGTTAAGCTTCCGCATGTGCTTATTGCTTGTATGACTTGAATGCTGGGTCATCAGACCCATGTTTGTAATATCCGGCTCCTCGGAGCCTAATGAATAAATACTTTGAGTCGTAGAGTTTTGTTGTGATGCCATATTGTATTTGCACATATTGAGCATCTTGTGTGTATGTTATTGAAATGCTTGGTATGTGTGGGATCCGACAACCTAGTTGTTTATTCTTGGTAGCCTCTCTTACCGAGAAATGTCTCCTAGTGCTTCCACTTAGCCATGGTAGCTTGCTACTGCTCCGGAACACTTAGGTTGGCCGACATGTGTCCTTCTTCGTTCCTGTGTCTATCCCTTCGGGGAAATGTCACATGTTGTTCCTTTAAGTCCTTGTATCTTGCTACGACTTGGGTTCATACATGATGACCAACACGTTCGATGCTGGGTCATGTATGCCTGTCCCTGTAAGTTAGTGCCACTTTGGATTCACGACTATTCACGTCGGCCTGGTTCTCTGTCATATGGATGCTAGCGACACTATCATATACGTGAGCCAAAAGGAGCAAAGGGTCCCGGGCCAGGTAAGGTGGCACCCGTGGGAATACCGTGCGTGAGGCTGCAAAGTGATATGATGTGTTACATGCTAGATCGGTGTGACTTAGGATCGGGGTACTGACAGCTTTGGTATCAGAGCCTGACTGCCTGTAGGATTACCAAGCCAAACTAGTCGAAGTCATGTCTAGAAATGCTTTAGTTATGTAAGGGAATTGATTGTGGAAGGGAATGTAAAGCTCTTTTTACTCCTTATACCTTATGCCCTTCTGATATGAGTCAACCTCTTCTTTTCTATGGGGACTAAGAACTAGGCTTCTCATCTTTCTATCAGGATCACGTGTTACTAATCCGTAGACTTATAGGATTGATGGTTTCAAGTTTAGTCCTAGTACTCCCGTTTGTTGACCGTTGATCTCGGAACCTTGATATTGTGATGTTGAGTGGTTATGCCACCATTTTTGCAAGATGTCTCAAATCCTTTTCGAGCATTTACAGCCGTTATGTTGTCTGAGTCATCCCAGGTTTCTAACTAGTCTGATGCATTTGCAAATCCCTTCTACTGTTTCTGATGTTCCTTTGGGACATATTAACCACACTAATCGCCGAGTTGAGGTACTCTGTTGACTCGACATATATGTTGAAGCAATTATTATGACCCTAGGCGTCTTAGAGAACCACTCAGTAATCTAGCAATGCTTTTGTATCCCCGGTGTGATGATTCTGGCCATTATTCTTGAAAGCATCTCGCGATGTTATTTAGCTAGTAGGTATTCTATTCATGGGTTCTTGAAGCCGAGATTCACCCTACTTACTTCATGTTGGTAGTGTTTGATAGTTCCTTTAGGATATTAGTAACCTTTGTGATAGTTCTCGAGGTCCGTGGTATATCCTTCTTCCAAATACCATGAACTGCTTATGGCAGGAGTTCTCTCGAACCAAGAGATCATAACAAAAGTGCTCTTGATGAGTTCTCCATTATGGCCGAGACTCTGCCAGTCCTACCTTTCTACATGGGTTATCCGGAAGAAATAAGTTGAGCTTGCCCAACCTACTAACCTATGCGTCCACAACTCAGAAAGTTATATGTTCCTTGAGTTGTCCCCCTTTAGTTGTCTTGTGACCTCCGTTTATCAATTGATAGTGAGGAGTAGTTGTGCATCTGTGTTCATCGATGCCTATTATTTTATAGTCCGTCAAGCCATTCTATTTCGGAATGACTAGGAGAAACAAACTCCAGTACCTTATCCATTTCCAAGATTGGGTCAAAGCAGTTGTAATCCGCAAATCAAAATGCCAACCCACCTTTTGATTTTGTTCTACCCTGAAGTATTATCCGCTTTATGTCATGAATATCATCAGAAATGCACCAACTCTTTCGAATTCTTGACGCAGTGATACTTCTTGCCATTATTGTTCATTCCATGGTTCACATGTTATTGTAACCGGAATGCTGACAAGTGAATCGTGATGTGTGAAATCAATACTCCTAGCAACTGTGTTGCTTGGTAGTTAATGAACAATAACCTCATTCTTAGCGTGTTGGTTATAGAATCATCATTCTAAGATAGATTGTGTTACCTAGTCCATTTTCCCTGGTGCACTATTCGATAAAGAGTTAGGATGGTGTCAATCCTTGCTCATGTGATCACATCGTCTTGCTCTGAAAAGCAAGATTGTTCTCAAGCTTAGAAACATATTGATGGAACATGATCTTCCAAATATCTTCTTGATAGTATCACCAGGTTGTCCCCTGACTGTTATGTTGAGCTCGTGATCAAGTTGGTTTTTTGTAAACCACCCCTTCTCCAAGAATCTGTGTTGGATGCCCCTGAGCTAGTTGGTTAAGCTAAACAACAACTTGGACAGTTGGAAGATGAAAGTTTTATCTGACTCAGTTCATTCAAAGGGATATCTTTTGTTTGTGTTTGTGCGTTGCAGCAAGATGAAATCTTCATCGGTTGACCTTCGTGTTTAGTTGTTGGATTTATTGTCTTACCCAATCCTTTGATTTGAGTATGGGTTATCGTCAAATAAAAATCAGAACCAACGATGTTCGTAATGTTGTCTTACTCGTGGTTGATCCCTCGAGCATGCACCATTATATCTTTTGGTCTGACCAATGCTATCACTTTACTCACATAGTTATGGGATTCCATCTATATGGAAATCTTGATCAATTGTTGTTGAGCCCATCAGCAACATAATTATCATCTCCATGATTATGCTGAACATTAAAGCTATTTTTGGAAACTTTTGTAATTAGTTGTTCTTAATCTAATGCCCCTGGTAAAACGAAGCCATGCCACTGTTATAAGCCATGAAAAGTTTAGCCAAATGTTTTTGCCTGTAATTGTTTGGGACTCTGACTGTTTCCTATGTAGCTTTTTGTGCAAACAGGGATATCCATTTCACTTAGTTGCTGTTGTGTTCCTTTGGTGCACTGCACAAACACTTCTTAAAAGAAGTGACTTTTCTGATGTTTAACTGGAATGTCAGAATGGAACAGTTGGTTCATTTCGGTGGAACTGCACAAAAGGAGATCTGTGTTCCAATCCTCATCATCCATATTGGCACCATAACCTTCCTTTAGGTAAGAATGATATTTAATGCATGTGTTCATCTCTATTTTGCGACTGCCATGAGAAAATAATGCTATTCTTTACTAGTACACTTGTACTCCCACACTGACAAAACCAATTCGGAAATAGAGGGAAAATTATGTACTCGATTTCACCAACTAGTGAGGAGAAAGAGAAACAGAGCATGAAGAGGAAGAAGAAGAATAAACAGTGCCAAGGTGATATTGCTAAAGCCCGAGGCCTCAGTCGAGGCCATTCATCGGATCCCGAAACGTCTACCTTACATGTGAGACGATCCTGTAGGGAGCCATTCCACTTCTTCTGTCTCTCCTGCAAGGTCACTTAATTAATTTATTGATGCCTAATTTTCCTGTCGGAGTTAAACAAATCTTTAGTAGCACCTTATGTTGAATCATGTACGTGTGTATGTTTTTTTGTGGAGGTGAATCATGTGGTGGAGCAGGGAGGGAATCTTGGTAGTGTGATGACATAATAGTGCTATTGTTTTGCATGTCAATTTATTGCCATTGGTTCAATGAGGCAATGTTCTGCGTATTGTCCATCATGAATTTAATGCTACTATTAGAGTAATATGCTAATGTCTTTCTATCCTTTCTCACTAAGCTAATGAAGGTTTCGCCTTGTTCTTACTTGTGCAACCATGGATCATGTTGTGCCAATCATACATTTTAGTGGATCTACACAAGACAGTATAATGAACTGTATTCCAGCCAGTGCTTTAACTCTGCTGGAAGTTCTTGATAATCTTTCGATATAATCTCAGCACTGGTAAACAGGAGTGCTTTCAACCATAGATTTGAAGTGCACAAAAGTATATATTATTGAGTGATTCCAGTGAGTGCTTTATCATCTCTTCTAGGACTACATGAATAAGCTTTTTTGCTCAGGTTGGTACCGGCCTAAGGCCTTCATCCATATTAGTTTGTTGTCATCTATATTTGTATCGTGCTACTGTCATGAGAAACTCATTTATCTTTGCACGTTAAAGTTTTGTAACCTATGATACATGGCAATCCTTTGAGTGTTGAGCTAATTGGCACTGATTAAATAAACTAATACCTCTGTTTAAGCAAGACTACTATGTTGCTTACTTTACCCATTAAGATAATGAGGGTGCTTCTATTTGTTAGTGTATGTTTCATCAAATAGTCCCACTATTACAGTAATCTCATTCTCTCAATATATGTGCCAACAATGCTCGATTTTGGTGGAACTGCACAAAAACTTTGGGTGCTTCATTGCCTCGACAGCTTCCTTCCTTTCCTATCAGTCGCTAATCTGGACTTGCTTTCTTCCTTTCTTGTTAGTCGCTTCGCTTATCTCGACTTCCAGTCAAAGGAAATAGTAATTGATATGCTACCTCACATAGGTTGGTACTGGTCTTTATCCTGATTATTGTGCTTGTCATATGTATTGGTAATTTGGTATTGTGCTACTGTTTTCCGATTTCATAAAGGAGTAACTTGGAGCCTGAACTCGCAGGCAAATTATTACATTGGGTGTTCAGTAGAACAGAACAAAAAGATCAGATGGACAGATACTTATGTTGCTTCTATGTACTCCAAACTTCACTCATACAAGCATCAATGTTGACAAAAGAAGTGCCTATATTCATTTGAGTATCAACCGGCGTCAACCAGTTGTCAAACTCCAAGTATTAGGAGAGTGAACGCCAAAAATATTGCTTGGCGCATAGCCCAGAAAAACATAGTCCAGTCTTTGGTCCGAACTTGTGCCTTTTGGTTATCGGTACATATGGTAGCAAACTGTATGGCATGGAGTCTAAAGATTCGAGACAAGTTGGTAGACGCATATATTCGTCTGGCACTTAATCAATCTGCATGGCAGGGATGCTCCATTTCAGTTGAACTACACAAAAAATTTGGGTGGTTCATTTTCTCAACCGCCTCCTTTCATGTCTGCAATGTCAAATTTTGGCGAGCTACAGGACCAAGATGAGCCAGTAAACTAGTTGGATGAAAGTAGTGCCCAAGTTGCTCAAACCTCCCTCAGCAGGAGGCCACTATTTGAGGATAAACCTACAAGCAATGTTCAGATTGTGTGTGCTGCCTCTGATGTATTCGAAAGTTTACTCATACCAGCATTAATGTTAGAAAGAAGTACCTCCAAGTGAACACCATTTACCAGTCTATAACCTAGGTAATAAAAGTTCGTCCATGGAGGATATGGGCTGTGATCTCAACCATTTAGATGCATAAACATACTGAACATGTGTATAGCTGAATCTTTTTGTGAATTATCTATCAATATTGTCGTGTGATCTATCAATCATTTGGATGCATAGACATGCTGAACTTGTGTATGTATGAATCTTTTGAGTTGTTGATTGTGAATGTTGGCTATGAATATGAACGTGTCCTGTGAACCTGAGTTTGATACGAATGTTTTCCTTTTTTGTTGTACTTGTGTGTGAACTTGTTAGTATGTCTACTGTGGGATTTGGGACGTGTGGGTGTCAACGGCACAACTTCTTCCCGAGAAGAATTGCACCTGCTTTGTTAGGGTAGCAACGGCGCATCAGCTCTTTTTAACATTTTTGCTGTCTCCCCCCCTCCCCCGCTCAACCCCTAGCGTAATGTTTTCGGCCTTAAAACAAACATAGTATTGCGTTGTTTTTGGGGCTTGATAAAAATCAAGTGCTGGTTTATGTAGGTTGGCCCGCCCAGCAAATGGGCTGCTGGTCCACCATGGACTACGCTAAAAGTACAAGTTGTATGGTCTAGAGGCAAGTAAAAAAACACCATCAACAGCCATCCACAGAAGAAAAAAAATCGCGTCTGATGTGCTTATTCAGTCGCACCGCCGACCCCCTCTTCAATCTAGTTCACTCAGGGATCTAGCTGGTATCATTTTTTCTAGAGGGCGAACAAGTATCACTACTGGAATCAGCTACTTTGCCATCTGCCAGCTCTTTGCCGTCAGCTAGCAGACGGCAAATAAGCTCTTTGCCATCAGCTACGAAAAAGCAGATGGCAAAGAATTGGCCGATGGCAAAGACCTAATTTTCCATGAGCCAGTTCTTTGCCGTCGGCTAGCAGACGGCAAAGATTCATTGTCGTCGGCTAGCGGACGGCAAAGAGGGAGGGGCCCCACTGACGAGCTTCTAAAAAAAACCTAACGGCGCCCCCTCTTTGCCGTACGCTAGCGGACGGCAAAGAGCAAAAAGGCGGACGGCAAAGAGGGAGGGCCCCACTAACGTTAACGGCCGCCCCACCCCGCCCCTCTCTCTCTCTTTCTTTCCCCAATTACCCACTGCCGCCCCGTCGCCCCACCACCCCGCCGCCGCCCCAGCGCCCCCCGCCCCGTCGCCCCACCACCCCGGCGACG
>NC_041390.1:359291570-359333583 GCF_002162155.2 Triticum dicoccoides | reverse complement strand
GACCCCCCGACCCCGAAACAGCACCCCGACCCCGACACGGCACCCCGACACCGACAGGATACCCCGACCCCTGACACCTCCCGAAAAGGTGTACTTTGGCCTTCCAGAGGCCGACGTGGTCATATATTTGTGAATTATTAGTTAGGTCATATATTTTTTGATTTTGTTATGAAAAACATCATATATAATTGTGTTGATCGTGTAGTTTTAAATGTGTAGTTGTTTCATCGCTGCGAGGTTTGGTGTTCGACGACCTCGCCATGCGTTTGACGAGCTCTGCCCCTTCATTCGTGGGTGAGCACAAATGACAAGTCCTCCTCCCCCATTAATTATTTGATCTATTCCAATGAAACTTGATAGCTAGCTATATATGTGTCTTGAATCAATAGTATGCATAACCAATATGTGTCTCCCGTTCGAAAGCGTCATAGTTATAAATATGCATGCATTTGCATATTTATAACCTTGATTCTTTCGAATTGTCCAACGCTATCCATGGACAGCCCGAGTATGTGTAGATTGGGTTCGTTTTCCCATATGCTTTGCTCCGGATCCGATTCATAAGTTTTGTCAGTGCCTCCCCTGTTGTTCTCCGGGTACACATCCTCTCTGTTTATTGCAGAGACGTGTATCAGGAGAACAGCGGGGAGGTGCTGCCAAAATTTTGCGTCGGATCCGGAGCATAGCATGGGAAAATGAACCCAATCTACACATACGCGGGTGGGATTAGGACCTATCATTACCTATTAGAGTGTAGGTTGCATGGACGTAATAAAATTGACAAAGTAGATCAACTGATGAATATATACATGGTGAATTACATATATAATTATTGTGTGTCCAGTAGCTCTGAAAGTCAAGATGAGTGACCGTGTGTGGATGTATACCAGTTAGACTGGTCAGAACAAATGGAGCGCTGAATGGTTCACAAAAACCAAGGGGTTTGTGCAAGCCGCATTTGCAAATGGCCAAAAGAAAACCTGGTGCCCCTGTTTCCGGTGCGGCAATTGGGAAAAGAAGACAGAGGCTGAAATGGGCAAACACCTGCAGAAGAGTGGTTTTACACCCGATTATACGGTGTGGACATTTCATGGTGAGTCTGCCCAACGTGACCGAGCTGAGGTGGATCGTCGTCGCACCGACGAGCATGGTACCGGGATGGAAAACATGGTGCAAGACTATGATGATGCTCGGGATTCGGACGAGGAGATGGAGGAATCTGCAAAGGCCTTCAATGAAATGTTGGAGTCTTCAAAACGTCCGCTCCACGAGCACACTGAGCTTTGTCAGTTGGATGCTATCTCACAAGTAATGGCTCTGAAGGCTCAGTTCAACTTGGGCAGAGAATGCTATGACGCAATTATGATAGTATTTGGATGCTTTCTACGCAAAGGCCATGTAATGCCTGCAAACCTGTACTAGTCGGACAAAATCCTCCGTGCACTGAAGATGCATGCCTGTGAGAAAGGATGTGCCTTATTTAGGCTTGACTATGCGGACTTGAACTATTGTCCCATTTGCAAGTCTTCCAGGTATATTGTGGTAGACAACGGTATGGGTGAGAAGACACAGACCAAAATCCCCGTTAGTGTTCTTCGGTATATGCCAATCGTACCAAGACTTCAACGTCTTTTCATGGTCGAAGAGACGGCCAGACATATGACATGGCACAAAACAGGCAAAAGAACCGAACTAGATGCAGATGGGAATCTAATGATGGTACACACATCGGATGGAGTTGCGTGGAAAAAGTTTGATGAGTTACATTTTGACAAAGCGGCAGATCCGAGGCATCCTCGAGTCGGCATCAGCATGGATGGGTTCAGTGTGTTTGGTATGACGGCAACCCAATACAGTTGTTGGCCCGTATTTGTCTTTCCACTCAATCTCCCCCCGGACAGAGTATGCAAAGAAAGAACATTTTCCTGATGTTGATAATTCCAGGACCCAACTATCCGGGGAAAAATATGAATGTGTACATGCAGCCGCTTAAGGACGAATTGCAAGAAGCCTGGGATAATGGGTTCAAGACATACAACGCCTTTAGCAAGCGGAACTTCATAATGCGTTTCTGGTACATGTACTCGACGCATGACTTGTCGGCGTATGCGCTATTCGTTGGCTGGTGTGTGCATGGAAGGTTCCCGTGCCCCACATGCAAGGGAGCTCTTGAGTTTCGTTGGCTTCAGGCCGGTCGCAAGTTTTCTTGCTTCGACATGCATAGACAGTTCCTGAATCCTCGCCATAAGTTCAGCAAAGACAAGAAGAACTTCATCAGGGGTAGAGTTGTCGAAAACTCTGCACCACCTGCATTGACAGGCCAACGGACCATGGATCAGTTAAACGCTCTCGAGCCAGATCCACAACGTCCAAGGTACTTCAAGGGGTATAATACTAAGCACGCGTGGACTCACAAAACATGCTTATGGGATCTGCCTTACTTCAAAGACCTCCTTTGCCCACACAACATCGACGTGATGCACACTGAGAAGAATATCGCCGAGGCACTTTTTGGTACATTGTTCGGCATAGGTGGGAAGTCAAAGGATAATACTAAGGCTAGAGTCGATCTGGAGGCGCTATGTGATAGGCCGTTACAAAACATGAAAGAACCGAAAGGAAAGCAGAACTGGACGAAGCCAAAGGCATGGTTCAATCTTGGAAGGCCAGCTATGAGGGAAATTCTCTTGTGGGTGCAACAGTAGTTGATGTTCCCCGATGGGTATGCAACGAATCTAAAGAGGGGAGCGAATCTTGATAAACTGAAGATATTTGGTCTCAAGAGTCATGATTGGCACATATGGATTGAGCGGGTAATGCCGGTGATGTTGCGTGGCTTCATCCCTGAGGATGAATGGCTAGTACTGGCAGAACGCAGCTATTTCTTCCGTGTTCTTTGTGCGAAAGAACTATCGCCTGGCGTGCTAGAAGAAATGGAAGAGTTGGCGCCGGAGTTGATCAGCAAGTTAGAGAAGATCTTTCCACCGGGCTTCTTTAATCCAATGCAGCATTTGATTTTGCATCTCCCGAACGAGGCAAGATTGGGGGGGGCCCATGAAAAATCGTTGGTGCTACCCAACTGAGAGGATGCAGAAGACGCTTCGAGAAAAATGTAAAAAAAGAAACGTAGAATTGAAGCATCGATGGCTAAGGCATTCATCACAGAGGAGGCGGCAAACTTCGTAACAGCGCACTACGAAGCCAAAAATCGTCATTTGCATAATCCGAAGCCTCGGTACAATGCTGACGAGCCTAAAAAGGGTGGATCCAACCTCAGCCTATTCAAAGGGAATCTCACACCAGCTAGTGTTTCACATCCAGTATCTTTGGATAACGAAGAATGGCGGACCATTTCGTTGTATATCTTCAACAACCTGATAGAAGTGTGGCCGTACATCGAGTAAGTTCTCGGTACATTGTTTCGCCACTTCTATTTCCTTTGAACTGCTCTTATTCCTGGATATGTCATACAGTCGATACGTCGCCATATTCTGGTATGGAGCGGAGATCCAAAAGGATTCCGTCGAATAGTATGAGCTTCTCGCAAAGCAAGGAGGCGGCTATCCCGGTTTCATCTCTTGGTTCAAACAAACGGTAATTTCTATTAGACAATTTCATTTCATTCGCTAATTTGTACATAATGCAACAATCATTTCATATTAAACTTGTAGGCTAATTCAGAGTCTATGGACGCCGAATTGAGACAAGTCGCTAATGGTTTTGACTATAAGGTCCGTTCATTTGACAAGTACGACATCAACGGGTATCGCTTTCGTACCTATGGCAAAGAGCTATCTATGGCCGACTGAAAGTCTACAAATTGTTGTGTATCTGCTATCGGCGAAGGAGGTACCGAGTATTATGGGAGAGTTGAAGCAATTTATGAACTTCTGTTCTATGGTGAAAACCCACCGAATGTCGTAGTCTTCAAATGTTATTGGTTTCGGCCGAAGGAGACTAGAAGGACTCATGAACATATAGGGCTAGTTGAAATCAACCAAAACACCCATTTAGATGTTCCTGATGTCTATATTACGGCTCAACAGGCGACCCAAGTATTCTATCTACCGTGGGCCTGCCAAACTAATCCAAATCTGAAAGGTTGGGATGTCGTTTATGAAGTGCCGCCACGTGCTAGACTTTCTCCCCCAAAGGAAGAGGATTATGAACCTCACATTAACCCAGACACATATGAAGGAGAATTCTTGCAAGAGAAACGTCTTTCCAAAAAGCGTTTCAAGAACCTCTATACTTCACCCCGAAACATTGAAGTAGACAGCGACAATGAATCCGACATCACCCCAGAGGAGGAATAACAAGAGCCGGAACAAGAAGAGGTTACTGCTGCGGATGACCTGTCAATGCTTGACCGATTACGTCAAGGTGGCCTTGCACATGCCAATGAACCCTATGAGCCCATCATTGATTATAGTGATGATGATGATTATGCATTTATTGATGATACTGATCAAGATTATTAGTAGTGTTAGGTATTCAATTTTTTTATGTTGTACTTGATGATGATACACTTAAGTGATATACATATTATTATTCATGTCGGTACTTTTTTTATGTTGTACTAATTTCATTTATTCTTTGTCATGGTAGGTGTTGAAAGATGGTGGGCGCTGGTCGGGAGCGCGCCGAGGCCCCTTCTTCGTCGGCGCGTGGTGCGAGGTCTTCCATTCCACACACACCTCTCCGCCGAGCATTGCTGGACAGTATGGCGACACCGCCGGGCCCTTCTTCATCGACCGCGGTGCCCAGCAGGGGACGAGGTAAGAAGAAGAGAGGAGGTGGAGCACGTGGTCGCGGGAGAGGAGGTAGGGTGACTCTTACAGCACCTTCCTTGCCGCCGCCCCTAGCTGTTTCACCCGAGCACGTGACTGCTAGGGTGGACTCGTCTGAGGAGGAGGCTGCATGGACTCCGGTCCATGAGCCTCCGGTCCACGGGTCTTCGGCCCACGAGCCTCGGGTCGACGGGCTTTCGACCCACGAGACTTGGGCCCACGAGTCCCCGGAGGAGCACACGTCTGGATGGTGTACCTGGCCGGGTCATCCTGAGGAGCCGAGTGGCCACGCTGATGATGGCGGGGAGCCGAGTGGCCATGCTGATGATGGCGGGGAGCCGACTGATGAGGACAGGGAGGAGGGGGGCAACGTCTTCCAGCGTGGTGCTACACGGCTCCCGTCCGTGCCGGTGACCCGCGAGCAGAGGTGGTTGATTTTCCCTGATGGGGAGAGGTAAGTGCATTTAATCTTTTTGTACCTTCTGCATTCACGTTTCTTCAAATAACTGATGTGTTGGCCTTGTCATGCTGCAGGGGTTGGGACCACCATGAAAGTGTCCGCCGGCCCAACTCCATCCTTGGAGTTCTGATTCGGGAAAACTTCCCAGGGTTTGTCACGTTGCCTGGTGAGGGTCGGCTTCCAGAGGTTGGATTGACTTGGGAGCACTACTTGGCTGCCCCGGCCCCGCCGGGTGAGATTATCGACGGTGTCTTGTGCAAGACGAGGGCAGACATCGTGATTAGAAAGTTCTGGGTAATTGCTCCTTTACACAATTAAAAATCTTCAACTAGCTAGTTATTAATTGTACTAATCAATATTGTCTCATTTGATTGCAGACATGCTACAGGTGTGAGGAGGGATACGAGGAGGAGGTGGATCATGTTATCCACAAGGAGTGCAAGCCCCTACTTCAGAACTTACGGCATGAGGTTCAGGTGTAGGATGTTCGAGACTACTACGCCGGGCGTGGTATCAAGAAGCCCAAGAAGGAGTGCCGCGATAAGTTCTTGAGTAAGGAGAAGTACATGAAGGTAATTCTTAAGGCCTTGTACTTACTTCCTTCATTTAGTAATTCATAGCCGTAGCGCTCAAGTTTCTATTTGCTAACTTAGGCCCCTCCGAGATGGTGTGTGGATCAGATGGATTGTTGGGAGGTGTTGGTCAATGTGTGGTGCTCAAAAGAATGGCTGGCCACCCACAAAGAGGCCAAGGACAAACGTTCCCAAATGGAAGGTGTGCCACACCACCAAGGCAGCTCCAACTTATTTCAGTACGGGCGGAACTGGGTATGTGGTTTGCTTCATGATTCATGCAATTCATTCATCATGCTAGCTTTAGCCCTTTAATTATTAATTTACTTTGTTTCTCTCTTTCAGGCACGCTACAATAAGGCGGATAAGGTGCCAGAGGTGTACGACCTGTATGCCATGGCCCACACTGGCCCTTACAAGAAAGTCAAGGCATTCTCCGCGTCTGACCTCGATGATCCAAAGAACTTCACCAACATCTCCGCCCACGACAAGCTCGTGCAATATAGAGATCAGGGGAAGGCGAGGAAAGGGGAGGACTTTAACCCGAGCCAGGGTCCCATTGATACAGAGCTGCTGATGATATCTGGTGGCGGGAGGTCCCATGGCTCCATAGCCATGGGATATGGACTTATCCGTTGTCCTAGCACTCTCCCGGAGATCAAGGCGCGCCAGTCGAGCTCTGCTCCTGAGATAAGGCCTCGTGAACGGCCAGTCCAACTCGCCTTCAAGGTTAGTTATACGTACTCAGCTATCTTTCTCCATTACATTGTGTGTGCTTCCATCAATGATTACAAATGGTCATGTGAGTGGTGTTGTAGGCTGCTATACAGAGTGAGAGAGATAGAACGGAGAAACTTCTGGCGGAGGCGGCGGAGAGGAAGCAAGGGCCATGTACGAGCTCCTTGTGGTAAGTTTCTTCTGCAGATTACTTGCTAGTCTTAACATTTGAGTCTTAGTACTAACTAGTATGACTCTGTTGTGAAAACCAAATGTGCAGTCTGTGTGCGAGAAGTCCGGTCAGACCGCTCCGCCGATGCCAGTGATTGCTCCTGGGAGCACGGTGAGTTTAATTTGAATGGACATTACTTGCTAGTCTTAACATTTGAGTGTCATAATGCTAACGAGACATTGGAAATGATCTTTGGTGCAGCTTAACTCCAGAAACGCATCGCACAATCCTTCTCCAGCTACCGGCGCGAGCCAGCCCGCTTCTTCTCCAGCTACCGGCGCGAGCCAACCCGCTCCTACACCACCGTTATCATGGTAAGTTTCTCTAGTGTTTTGCTTAACAAATGCATAAAGACCTAGACTTAGCTTTATTTCCTCCAATATTCTTACCATAATGACCTAGAGTTAGCTTCTTTTCCTCCAAAATGACTTAATAAGCTTACTGACCTCATAAACCATCCATTCTACCTAAGTTAGCTCTAAAATGACTCATTTTACCTTAGTTAGCTTACAAGTGATCCAATTTATCCAAGTTAGCTCTAAAATGACCCATTTTACGTAGATTAGCTCCTAAGTAATCCATTTTACCTACGTTTGCTTTAAAATGACCCATTTCACCTAGGTTAGCTCCAAAATGACCCATTTCACCTAGATTAGCTCCAAAATGACCCATTTCACCTAAGTTAGCTCAAAAACGATCCATTTTACCTTAGTTAGCTCAAAAACGTGGCATTTCACCTTAGTTAGCTCATAAACGACCCATTTCAACTAAGTTAGCTCCAAAATGATCAATTCCACCTAGGTTAGCTCATAAACGACCCATTTCACCTAGGTTACCTCATAAACGACCCATTTGACCCAGGTTAGCTCATAAATGACCCATTTCACCTAGGTTAGCTCATAAACAACCTATTTCACCTAGGTTAGCTCATAAACGACCCATTTCGCCTAGGTTTGCTCATAAACGACTCATTTCACCTAACTTAGTTCATAAACGACCTATTTCACCTAGGTTTGCTCATAAATGACTCATTTCACCTAGGTTTGCTCATAAACGACCCATTTCACCTAGGTTTGCTCATAAACGACCCATTTCACCTAACTTAGCTCCAAAATGATCCATTTCACCTAGGATAGCTCATAAACTACCCATTTCACCTAGGTTAGCTCATAAACGATATATTTCACCTAAGTTAGCTAATATATGGCATATACTTCTTCTTCTAGTCTTCTTCTTCTATTCTTTTTCTTCTAGTCTAATTCTTCTTCTAGTCTTCTTTTTCTAACTTTCTTATTTGTCATTTTGCCGGTTTCATTCACTTCACGGAAGCCAGCTTCCTATGATGGATTGCTTGCTTTTTCCTATTTTTTCCTTTGATGCACTTCTTGTATTCTGCTCGCTTGCTATGATGAAACTTTGCATATTGTAATATGTATGGATCGATGGAACTATGTGCAACCTACTATGTATGTATGGATGGATATATATGTGCTAGATATTTATTATGCTGGATATATATGTGCTGGATATTTATTATGTTGGATATATATGTGCTGGATATTTATGTGATGGATATATATGTGCTGTGAAATATTTGTTGTGATAATTGTTGGATATAAGAAAAACAGAACAAAAAAGAGGCAGTGCAGGCTCTTTGCCGTTCGCGGCAGACGGCAAAGACCCCTTTGCCGTCGGTGGCAGACGGCAAAGGGGGCACGTGGCGCCCACCTGTGCTTCCTGGGGATGGACCGTTTGGCCAATTTGCCTACCGTGGCGGACGGCAAAGCCAAGCTAATGGCAAAGACTTTGCCTTTGCCGTCTGCCGGGCGGACGACATAAAAGAGCGGGCGCTCACGTATAGCTGACGTCATCTGGCGGATGGCAAAGAGGCGCTCAAATTTGTCGTCCGCTGGCGGACGGCAAAGGCCGCCGTTAGCCGCCTAACGGAGTAATGCTGGCGGATGTGCAACATTTTGCCGTCCCCCCTCTTTGCCGTCAGCCGCTGTAGGCAAAGGGCTCTTTGTCGTCCGCCATAAAAAGCCGACGGCAAAGGACCTGTTTGCCGACCCTATCTTTGCCGTCACTGTTTGCCATCGGCCGTAGACGGCAAAGTGCTTTGCCGTCAGCCGTCCCTGCCTTTGCCGTCCGCCATGGCAGACGATAAATTACTGGATTCCTGTAGTGTATCAGCTAGGCCTAGGTTTTGTTTTTTAACATGCGTAGCCCACGATATACAGAGACAGTGGTTTTAACTTATTTTTTGAGGTCCATACCGGCCGATGGGCCTCCCACCATAGGTTTTACTTTTTCTTAAAGATCGGTAGCCCAATGTATTTTTTAATAAAACGCAGATCTTTGTTCTATTTATCCATATATAAGAATAATAATGTTGTGTCCAATTTATGTTTTCCCTTCTAACCACATTATATATATTTATGTTATTACTATTATCGTATATTTTATAGAGACTTATATATACATTATAAAAACAACCCACGTGTTATTAACTTATAAAAGTAAATGTTTAATAGAAGTTGGCAGGGAACATCCTGGTTGTTTTTGACTCACAGGCAAGGAAAATCCTCGTGATTGCGTACAAAAGCTTGTAGAGATTTTAAGGACCAATGTAATAATAACGCACTTGTCGGATCACGGGTTCCGGCAAAACCCTCAAGGTTCAAACACTGGGTGCGCGCGAAGATCTCCCCCTACCGATCCACGTCTTAGCTTTGCTAAGATCTCAAGGGCTAACTCTATGAACTCGCAACACAAAGGACATGAGATTTATAATGGTTCGGGCCACCATTGTGGTGCAATAACCTACTCCGGTGTGGTGTGGTGGATTGCCTCTTGGGTTGAGGATGAACAGTACAAGGGGAAGAACAACCTCCTGAGGAGAGGTGTTCTTGTGCTTGGTGAACTTGTGGTTGCTCTGGTCTCTCTCCTAGCTATGGTGGTGGCTAGTCCTATTCATAGAGGCCCTGGTCCTCTACTCGAATATTGAGAGGGAAGGGAGCAAACAACGGCCAATTCGAATGGGGACAGCTAGTACAGCTTATCATAACAAAAGCAGTCTTTGTCTGCAAAAGGCTCTGGTGTTGACGCTGCCTTGGGCTCCATGGTGACCTCCGTCTTGTCGTCCTGCTGGTCTTGGTTTCATTGCACTGATATGCAATCCTTTTCTTGATGCCTCGGTACTCCGCTCCTACGCTTGATTTCTTAGCACCAAAGAGGAAACAAGGACACTGTGCGTCATGGCACCCGCCTGGCCTTGGTCGTCATGGCTCACGTCACTTGAACCTCGCGAGGTTTGTCTTGCGTTGAACTCTCTGCCCCTCACGAGACAGCCTGGTGAGGCCGCTCCTGAGGAGGTCTTGTGTTGTCTGCCTCGCGAGGGTCTTGAAAGCTTGTTGGTGAAGATGGGTCGTATGGGCTCGCTCGCAGAGCCATGCCGTGGGCCGCAGGCAGGCATGTGTGGGGACCCCGGTTCCCAGAATGCCGACAGTAGCCCCCGGGCCCAAGGTGTGCTCGGGCTTGGCTTCGAGACGAAGCTAAGGGGCAAGTGCGGAGCGCCACGGGGCCCAATACCATGCGGCCTTGGTCGATGCGTGGTGGTTGATTGGACGTGGGAAACTTCGCTTCCCCATGCTGCCTCGACAACTGCCCAACTTGACGAGTCCTTGGTTGAGGCGCTTGAGGAAGTTGAGCATGGCATCGGCCCCATGGCAGAGGCAGAGGCTCGCGCCCTTTCTTCAGCTGTGCTGACGCGCGTCTTCAGCCACCTCCATCTTTGCGATCCTGCCGCCCGCCTTGACGAGCTACTGGAGCTTGTGGACGAGGAGCTTTGTGCGGCTGCCGCCACAGCCGTTAAGGGTCAGGTGGAAGCCCTACTGGAGAAGTTCGATGCCTTCGCCCCACACCTTTGAACGGTGGTGCAGGTGAAGGCGACGCCACCTAGGAGGGAGCACCTCTTGCAGGTGCTGGCAGTATCGAGGGATGACTGGCTTGCGGCTTCTTTCCTGTTGAAATTCCTACGGCATGTAGCGTGCCTCGTGGAAGCGTTTAAACATGTGTTTGGTATTCGAAGAACAATATGTCTTGTAATATTTGCTTTGAGATTTTGCAATTTTCTTCCTATTTGCTTTATGTTCTACATCGGCAGAGCCCGGCTCTGCGCATACCTCAACCATCGTTGGACCGACCGGAGACCAGGACGGACCCAAGGAGTGAGGGGCTACGTGACCAGTTAGGCTCCTGAGTCGCGATGCTCAGGAGTCCCCCTCGACGCGCAAACAACTTGTGGAAAGGAGATGCAATGGTTGGTCTTGTGTTCTACGTCGGCAGGGCCAGACCCCATGCATACCTCAACCGCCGTTGGGCCGACCGGAGACCAGGAAGGGCCAAGGAGTGATGGGCTACGTGGTCAGTTAGGCTACTGAGTCATGATGCTCAGGAGTCCCCCTTGATGTTCAAACGACCATCATACCTTAGCTCCTCTTGGGAGGGCGCGCGACGACTAGGTCCGAGGGATCTGGCAGGGTGGCGTACGCATGGGCGGGACCTGAGCGTAGCCCCCGTGCCCAGCCCCCTCGCGCGGCTCTCCCGAGTGGAGGCGTTGTGTTGAGGCCAGACACCGAGCCCGGAGGCTCCTTGAGGTTGATACGGCTGTGAGGCCGCCCTCAGTTGTTTATCACCAGGACGGATCCATGGCGCTTCCGCACTTGCATGTACATAGCCGCTCCTCAGCAGTGTCGACTGCCAGCGCGGAGCATGGTGCTTCCACTGGTATGTGGGAGGGGACTCCCTACTACAGAGAGCCCCCGGGGCGTGTACAGCCCCGCCCTGACACGTGGCCTGCACGAGAGGGCTAGACGAGGTGTGTCTGGGCACTCGTGAGCCAGCACTGGACTCACGAGGCCCTACCTCAAGGTGGGTTGCACCTGGTCTTGATTCTTGTTCGCTGTCTTGGTCCGGCGAGGTGGTCAGACAACCTACGCCGAACTAATCTCCTGAGGTTATCGCGTGAGAAAGCCAAGCACCAACGGCCTAGGAGTTGACGTAAACGGGGCCGGCCCGCCAGACAGAACTCGGTCGTTGGATTTATCGAGGCTGCAGGGACGGTCCCGAGCACAGACGCCGTGCCTAATCCTCTCAGGCGAAGGGCCCTGAAGAAAGACGACCGGTGCGTGGCTCCCGCGATGGCCGACAATCAAGCACGTGATAGGCATAGATGGATTAAGCATGAAAGACAACCTAGCGCAGGTAAATTCATAAACGATACGCGCCACTGGGTCAGGCCCGAGCAGCTTGGGGATGATGCAGTCCAAGGGGCGCCCCCAGCGTGGTAAGCTAAGGACATAAAAAGAAGGGATACATGCCACAGGGACGGACACATGCGGCCTAGGAATAATGCAACCCCATGGGCGCTCCCACCTAAATGAACTTGGAAAACGTCACCTATTTCCATTGATGAAGGGGTGTTGAGGCAGCTGAAGGTATGCAGCAAAGGGGTTGCTCCTCACGAGCCGCCGGGGCCCTAAGCCTCGGGAGGCTCTGGGGGTCCAGGCGGTTCCTTGAGGACCGTCGCCATCTCCGCTAGTACAGCGTGGTGCCTGGCCTCCTAACCCGTCATGACGCTCTGTAGGTGGCGCTGGAAGGCAGCAGCCATGCTCGGCGGGCCGAATGGAATGCGAACATAGCTGTGAGGTGGACCTTCGCAGCGCCCAACACGCAGAGGCCAGAAGCGCTCTTGAGATGCAGCTTGGTTGAGCCCTGGTATGTTGATGCAGATGCGCAGCTCACCACCTTTGCCTGGGTGGGGAGCAATGCCAGGTGGGCGGCGGTTGCCGCGTATTAATCTTGCTTCCTAAAGCTCCTGAGATACCTTGGTGATGAACTCCTGAGCGTCGGGCGCTCCTTGCCCAGTGTCCTCCTGAGGGAGACGTGCCGCGAAACACGCCTCCAAGTGGTGCTCGAGCGCCTCCCTCATGGCATTGGCAAGGTCTGAGGCCCTCCAGAAGAGAGCCCCCGAGCCCTGCCCGAGGAGGGCGCCGGGCGCGCCTTCCTATGCGACAGAGGGAGGCGCCCTAGGTGTGGGCGCTCATCCGGACGAGGTGCCACTTGCGGCGCTGCCCTCCTGAGGTCCGGCACAGAGTTGCTGCTTCTTCTTCTTGGGGACAACCTCAGGAAGGTACCGAGCTGCTTTGTTGCCGGGGTCTTAGATTGACGCTACTTGGAAGGCGCTCTTGAGGGAGCACACCGCATCTCTTTCTTCGTAGGGGGCTGTGATGATCCCTCTGCTTCCTGGCATCTTTAGGACGTTGTAGCCGTGGTGCGTTACAGCCATGAACTTGGCCATGGACGGATACCCAAGGATGGCATTGTATGGCAGACAGATGTGGGCGACGTCGAAGTCAATGTGCTCGGTGCGGTAGTTGTTACGCTATCCGAAGGTGACTGGGAGGTGGACATGATCGGTCGGAGTGGTGGAGCCATCGATCACTCCTGAGAAGGGCTTGGTGGGATGAAGCTGATCATACAGCACTTGGAGGTTGTCGAACGTGTCGACGGACAGGATGTTGAGCCCTACGCCACCATTGATGAGAGTCTTGGTAACTTGCATGTTGCTAATGACTAGTGAACAGAGCATCGGGAGGATGCCGGTGGTAGCCGCGCACTTGAGCTGATCTGCCGAGCTGAACATGATGGCGCACTGGGACCATCTGAGCGGGCGCATGGCCTCGAGCTTGGGGAGGACTGCATTCACTTCACGAGCAAACTATTTGAAGATACACTGTGAGGCTGGGGCTTGAGCTCCGCCTAAGATGCAGGCGATGGCACGTGGATCCTTGAAGCCCCAGCCCCATCGTCCTGATGGTGGTGATCATTCCTTCTCAGTGGTGGCGGTAGTAGAGGGAGACCGGCGTTACCCTGAGGACGATCCTCACGAGGCCGATCCCTCCAGGCACCCTCGCGAGGCTGATCCTGCCAGTGGTTCTCATGAGACTGGTCATGCCACTCTTGGGGAAGGCCACGGTCATCCCAGCGTCCGCCTCCACGTCCTCCTCCCCGGTCGCAGCCCCGGTCGTTGCACTCGGGGCGTCGACCGAAGCGTCCTTCTCGAATGGCTCTAAGCTCTTGACAGTCGCTGGTGTTGTGGCTATGCAGTTTATGGAAGGTGCAGAACGTTCGGCTGCTATTGGATGACTCGGGCAGGTCCCTGCCGCGCTTTGTGTCCGGCTACGCCGTGAGCACGGTTGCTCCCTTGCACTTCACGTCTTTGGCCTTGGCTTTCTTCTCCTCCCGGTCCGTAGCCGGGAGTTCCAGGAGGGAGAGGCCTCCCTCTTCTGCTCTCGCGCACTTGGTCACCAGGTTGAACAACTCCAGAGACATGCACAACTCCTCGTGGATGGTGAGCTCCTCCTTCATCTTGACGTCGCGGATGCCAACGGAGAACGCGGAAATGATGGCCTCATCCATCACCTTGGGGATCTTGAGGCGAACATTGTTGAAGCGCTGGATGTACTTCTAGAGGGTCTCTCCTGGATGTTGCTTGACGCGGCGTAGGTCACCCGCAGCCGGTGGGCGTTCACGAGTGCCCTAGAAGTTGGCGACAAAACAGTCGCGCATCTCGTTCCATGAGGAGATCGAGCCTGGAGGCAGGTTCAGGAGCGAGGAGCTGGCACCAACCTTGAGAGCCATGGGGAACCAGTTCGCCATGACTTTCTCGCCACCGTTTTCCGCCTCGATGCTCAGCTCATAGAGCTGTTGGAACTCCGCGGGGTCGGGGGTGCCAGCTTGAACTTGCCCGGCCAAGCGACACTACGCAGCTCGGGGGTGAAGGCGCGGCAGCCTGCTGTGGTCACCGGGACTCTGCGTTGGTGGAGAACTTGTTCTTGATGGGGTCCGCTCACTGCCGCCGCAGGCGGCACGCGGCCTTGCCTCGGTGGCGCAAGGAGCGCGTGGGCATTTCCTCACGGTCAAGGGACTTCTTGGCAGCTTCTTTCTTCTTGAGCAGGCGCCGGACGCGGCAGGTCGCCCGTGGGGCCGCGCGCCTAGGCGCCAAGACTCCGTCTTGGGGCAGAGGTGGTGGAGGCGCTCCATAGGCCACGCCGCCCGCGGTTGGCGGAGGGCGAGGCAGCGAGAGGGACGGTGCAGGTGTAACGCCCAGGTAATTAAGCTACAGTAATCCCACGCTAACGGTGCCACGTCACCACGGTTACTGTTGTTAACCTTGCGTTGATTCGAAACCGTTTCAAAATTTAAATTCAAAATAATGTCAACAATAAAAGTTTTCAAAAGTTAAAACAAAAATGTTCGGGAGGTGCCATATTTGGCATAAGTAAATATGGTGTAATAAACACAGTTTTATAAAATGCATAAACATTTTAAATTTAATTAAAGAAAAAAAGAAAATAAATAAAAGAAAAAGAAAATAAAGAGCATATTTGTTGGTGAATAAAAGAAAAACAAAAATAAATATGGTCTTGAAAGCTTGTTGGTGAAGATGGGTCGTACGGGCCCGCTCGTAGAGCCACGCCGTGGGCCGCAAGAAGGCAAGTCTGGGACCCCCGTTCCCAGGATGCCGACAGCGCTCATTTTTATTTTGACCAATAATTCACTAATTTGTTAATTATATATATATAATGTGTCACTCCGGTTTATTTTTTGATATTAATTGCTCCTTCTAACCTAACATTATATATAGAACGAGCCGAGCTAATTCGTGTATTTCAAGAAAGTGCATATGGGCAGGGATTTCTTAGAAAATATTAAATGGGCCGCATTGACACGAAATTATTTGTTCACCCACCCCAACAAATGGACTGTACATTCTAGAAAACATGGGTTAAACATATGTCACATTTTTGCACGCTGACATGTGGGCCAATAGGTTGAAGCCTACGCAGGGCGTTGTCAACTTGGTCAACAAATGATTAGGACAACCATAGCCATTGGATTTATATCCAATGGCCGGCATGCACCTTCAATATCTTGTCTTCTTCCTCCGGCGGCAGCTAGCGGCTCTGCTTAGCATGCATCACTATGAAGTGCTACCCCACCACCGGCTAGGATATCACTCCACCCATCCACACCTCCTGTTATTTCCCCCGACTACAGCCCCACGCCGCACAAGAACTAGTTATAAACCTTGTACTCCTCTCAATCTGCGACTCCACTGCTGCGTCTTCCCATCTCCAGGTCGTTCCCGTCCTGGGTCTCGCTGTCTTCCACCGCCTCGCCGCACTCGGCGCGGCGTGGTCAACAAACGGGAGTCATCGGAAGAGGACTGTACATGGAGAGCCTGACGGCTGGGACCCACGAGCACTACTAGGGAAAAGGTTAGCAGCATCGCGGGTTCTAGGTATATCAGTAGCGCGGGGACCGGTGCTACTAATAAGGCGCTACAGCTAAACCTAGCAGTAGTGCGTGCGCACCCGCGCTACTGCTATACAAGTGTAGCAGCAGCGCGCTTCGTGGAAGCTCACTACTGCTAATAGCTCTAGCGCGCTTTGCCCGGACGCGCTACTGCTACTATGCCGCCGCTGCTAACTTTTCTCCACTCGCGACTGCTAATTTTGGTAGTTTTTTTTCTTTTTTCTACATATTTGTTTTGTATTTGAATAGGATTTATACAATAATCTTTAGCATATGATACACATACAAATGTAATCATAGCATATACATACAAATAGTCTCATCAAATCATGTCATCATCATAATCATCATCCAACACAAAGTGGTCTCTCGTCATCATCTCGAAAATAGCGATACAAATCTCGATTACTTGCAACTACGTCGTCATCCATCTAAACAATGATATACACGAGAAGAGCTATCACTTTGCGTGAACCTAAACTAGCTACTGGTTGTTGCTCGGAAACCGGAAACTGGTACACCTGGGCCTGAAATTCCGGCCACTCGTCGTATACTCCTAGCGTAGCACTTCTTCGCCATTGATGATCTACACACCTGCATCGTCACATGAGTCGATGATATGCAACATATATAGTTCAGCAACAGAAAGAGACAGACTTGGCAAAAATAGAAGCAACATATCATAAGCATAAAGAAAAAAGTTCATCGTACCCAAAATGCCCTAACTAGAGTGATCTTCGCTAGTCCAGGAGGACGGTTTAATTACATCACAAATAAAGTTTCGTCGTGCATAATTCAAAGCTTCATCATACATATAGTATAGACTAAACGGAAACACTGTCATATATTGACAATCACTCCATGTCGTGCCATCCATCCAAGTTATGACGATAGTCCCCGAGCTTAGTGAAAGGCTTCAGGTCGAGACGCTGAGCGGCTACGCATGTTCGGACGTCTTCCCGCGACATTTGTCCTTCTTTGTAGAACATCCCTGTTTTTTCGATGACCTCCTTCATGATGATTTGGGCAAGTTCGCGCTGGATGTGATAGAACTGAGCTCGAAGTCGATGATCCTCGATATCTCCTAAGTTCATTGCCCATTGCAGAATATGGGCATCACCGGATGTAGGTGACATACGAAGGTTCTGGTGATCCCGTCTGTACTCCAGCATCTAATGTAGGACATAGAATCCATCAATAAGAGAATCACTCGGTTGCTGGATGCAGCAGAAGTCGGTCCTATGGCCGAAGGCGGGCCTGCCGTCCTTTTTCTTCTTGTCCTTGACCTCTCCACCCCGTGCACCGTAGTAAAACATAGCACTGTCGAGAACAGACTTGATGTGGGTGTAATCCTTTTTATTAATGTTCTTTGATGAGTCCAAGTAAAGAGCGTGGGAGTATTGGGGGTAGATGATGATGAGGACGGCACGCCCGCCGCTGCGCAAAATAAGTACACCTCAAATTAATTAGCCTCCACCATGCAAATGAATGATTGAAATCAAAGGAAGGATATCCGCGCGGATGACTTACATGGGATAATAAGGAACGAGAATCGCCTCCTTGTCCTTATTGGCGAGCATGAAATTGATGATGTATTCCCTCGTGTATTCACAATGCTTTGCGCAGACTCCCAAGAAGGCCTCATGCATGAAGTACGGGTTAGCGACACTGATATGAGGTATCTGCTCAACCCCGATGAGGTAGTTCATGTGCAAAGCATAAAGGCGGACAAATGCAAAATCCAGCTTCTAGAAGGGAAACATGTCGAAAATGTAATGGAACCGAAGGAAGAACTTCTCCGCGGGGAATGTGTCGACGTACAACAATCCCCGCGGCATGTTAACCACGTAGAGTGGGTATCCTGGATTTTTTGAGGCGATGAGGCCTTTCTCTATCCGCAGCACATCGTCATGAAGTCTCCTTAAATCACTGAATCTGGCCCATCGCGCTGCTTCAGGTAGGATTGGTTGACCGGGGATATGGCATTTTGCCGCACCGGGGATATCTATACGGTCTTGAACATGAGGCTGTTGAGGCGGCTGGATCATAGAAGCAGCTTTTTTGCCTTTCCTCGGTCTCTTCCTAGACTTCTTTACTACAGGAAAGTTGTCCATAATACGTTCAGACTCCGGAGGCGGGAACTCAGGCACCGACTCATGACGCTCAAACCCTAAGTCGGCGCCAGTATTGACATACTCTTGAGTGTCATCCTCATCCTCATCCTCATCTATGGCGACATCACTAGCGACGACCAATGGAGTAGGCGAGGTGTTGATGTTCATACCTAACTGCGTGCTCGTGGGTGTGCTCCCAGCCGCCTCCAGACGAAGCAAACTCTTTGGCCACAACAGGACCCACCCATTGCAACAATCACCAAGCCGCCGCGGGGTCTTCTCGTCGTCCCCCACTAGTACCGGAGGAGCCAAATTCTCGTGGCCCGGTTTGACACTGGCCACGGAAACCTTGAAGACTTCCGGGGGGATCGGCCGGCTGTGGAACAATGGTTCCTTCGGCTCCATTATCGTCACCTTCCCCATGTCCACCTTCTAGTCGCCGATGGTGTACAATATGGTGCACGGGGTTTCGTCGGCCTGCAAAGAAAAGTCTGCGACGTGAGACATCCGGAAGGCAACGAAAATGGGAGATTATACATTTATTGAAGGGGGACGGTGTGACAGATACCGTGAGGGCGTCGAGCTCAGCCAAAGAGGAAGCACCGCCTCATATGCAAGAGCCAGTGCGGGAGCAGGTGCGGAAGCTGGTGCGGAAGCAGGTGTAGGAGCCGGTGCGGGAGCAGGTGCAGCTGCAGGTGCTGGTGCAACGCTAGTCGAACTGCTCCTGAGGAAGTCAGCAAGGGGAAAGTCTGCTGCATTTTTTTCTGTATTTTTTCTGCTCCAATTGAAAAGGTCGGAACCAAGGTAATAGACATATCTACAAGCACCTGTTTTGCGGTAGCTACTGCTGTTGCGACTGTCTCAGATGATTTCTTTTCAACCGCAATCTCAACCTTCTTGTCGATGTTTTCTTTAGTTAACCTTCGTCTTTCCTTTCTCTCCTCCGTGGTCTCACGGTAGTACTTCTTCCACGTGGCGTCGTCTCTGACATCGTGCATGTGTCCATACGATGGTCGAGTGTCCACCGGGAGTCCTTTCAATATGTTCAACTCCCGGTTGAATGGAGTGTCCCACTTGGGTCTCTCCAACGCCTCACATGGCGAGTCGCTTTAGGCCGCAATCCTGTGCTGCTCTCTCTGCAAAAGGAAGAAGGATCGTTTACAAATATGACTAACGTGTAGTTGAATTGATAAGACACTAAAATTACCAGCAGTCTAATGAACTCCGTCGCGACCGCGTTCTTCTCGAAAACCTTCTTCACTGGGTCCCAACGGTGCCGGGCCCTGAGGACGTCACGCTCCTACGGGACGGTGAACTCTACCAAGGGGTCTGGGATGCCCAGACTCGCGGCTTCCGCATCCTCCTTGGCCCATATGGACCTCTTCCCGCCGTAACCACTTCTTCCAAGGTGGTGGCACCCAATGTTCTTATGTTGAAGCCCTTCATGTACTCTGACTTTTTTTGGCAGCTTCGGCCTCGCAAGCCGCCTTGAATATTTCAAAGTGCTCTGTCGTGATTGTCGGATTATCCTTTACAATCTCGGAGTAGGGTTCCTTTTGGTTGATGATCTGACATTTCATCCTTGTTTTCCAGGGGGCCAACGCGTCGCTAAACTTGCTCATGGCATGTTTGTTTACCTTCTTCATTGTCGGGTCCTTATCTTGATCTTCATGTCATTTTCATTCCGGCCCGGGAACAAGAATATCTCGGAGTAGGGTTCTTTAGGAGGGAGGGCCTCATATTATCTACCTTGTTTAGTTTCTCATCATTGATGGTGGCGGTTGTCCGCATGATGCAGCCAATTTGATTGCCTTAGCACGCGCACACTTCCTTGGGTGCGTTTGACTCAAAATTGCCGTCGTCCACCTCTGTGATCACCAGTCTAGTAGTCCTGAGCTTGTTAGGAAGTTGTCGCCTCTTTGCTTTCGGTTCTATACCGGCTCCGCTCCCCGAGGCAGCGCCGTTCTCAGTCTCAGCGCTGGTCTCGATGCCGGTCTGAGTCTCATCGCCGGTCTCAGTCTCAGCGCCGGTCTTAGTCTCAGCACCGGTCTGCGTGTCGGTCTCAGTCCCTGATGCAACCGGTGGGCCCAGTAGCAACATCGGTTGATCGTCGGTAAGGCTCAAAAATTCATCTGCCGCAATCACCAGAACCATGTCCTTCATCATTGCTTGCCATGTTTCCTACGATTAAATCTAGTCAATTAATTCTAGACCTAATAAAATGAATAATGACCTAAAAAAGGCCTATGTTTTGCAGGAACGTTGACTCCTTCCCGGTGCGGCAAATCCCGGGCACTCGATATGTCCTAGTTTGTAGCACAAGTCATGTCGAAATTCACGGAAAATTTCGGCATGACTTTTGCTAAAAATGGACAAATCGAGAACCTAAAATTTGCCGGAACAGAAATGAATCAACATTCCGGCAAAACATAGGCCACTCAGCTTCATTACCTGGAAACAACTAATCCACTTGGGCACAATCGAACCACTTCAATGAAAAGATATAACATGAGCAAACACGATTAAGGAATTTGCATATAACATGGCCACTTTAATGAAAACATATAATCAACAATAATGGAATATGAAAATGAACATCAATGACATATATCATATAACGACAATCTTGTTTTTTGTTTACATATCAACAATTAGTTTAACCAAGTTTTTGAAAAGAAAAACAATTCTGTTTTTTGTTTGTAGCTAAATGCCATAGCACTGTTTTTTATTTATAGCTAAATACTTTTGTTTTTTGTGTAAAGCTAAAAGTCTAGGAACTCCATTTTCTCTAACCCTTCTGACCTCACCGAAATTTCCACAGCAAGACCTTAGTACCTACACCCAATTCCTTAAAAATATTCGTGTCCATTGTCCAAATAATTCAAATTTCATTTGAATGAAATCTGGAACAGATTCAGGTCCATAGTCCAAATAATTTTTTATAGCTAAGTTTTTTTGTTTATAGCCTCTGTTAATTTAAATCTAAATGCTACTATTATTTACACACCCTCTATTAATTTAAAGCTAAATGGAATTACTATTTAGGCATTTTCATAAAAAATTGCCCTAGCTAATTTCCTAAAAAATTGCTAATCATTTTTCCTAAATGCTAAAAAATGCCTACTGCCCTGAACAAATCTAGGGTTCATATGAACACCTAGGGTTCATATGAACATCAACACAGCATCAACATATATATGAATTGCCCGAGCAGAGAGAGAGAGGCGGGTAGGGGAGAGGAGAGGTAGAGCCTTATGGTCGGCGGCGAGGGCAAGCTCTGGCTCGGGCGGCTGAGGTCCTGGGCGGGCTCGGGCGGCGGCGGTGAGGTCGAGGGCGGTGGCGGTGAGCTCGAGGGAGGCGACGGTGAAGGTCGACGATGGCATCAGGCAGTGGCTGTGAGGTCGAGGGCGGCCTCTGGCGGCGGCGGTGTGGTCGAAGGTGGCCTCAGGTGCCGGTGGTGTGGTCGAAGGCGGCAGGACGACGACGACGATGGAACAGTTGGGGGAGAGGGGGAGTAGAGGGGGAGGACTTAACGAAATTTTGAGCCCGCGCGGTCGGGGGTTAAGTCAAACTAGCAGTAGCACGTTTTGCCGACATGCACTATAGGTAAGTTAGCTATAGCGTTTTCCAACAAAACACGCTACAGCTATTCCTTTCTGATTAATTTTTCTTTTTCTTTTGTTTTATTTATATTTTCTTTTTTTTCATTTCTCCTTTTTCTATCTCTTTCATTTTAATTTACTTTTCTACTTATTTTTCTATTTATTTTCTTCTTCATTGAAGTAGCGCTCTACAGCATAAACTCATTGCTACAAAGGTTTTAGCAGTAGCGTGCTCCTGGAAGAACCGCTACTATTATTCCTAGCCTACCGGCACCAGCGAGGGAATTATAGTACTAGCGTTGTTCCGCGTAGATGCGCTACTGCTACAACCATGGTTGTAGCGTGCTTTTGTAACAAGCGCTACTAATAAGTAGGAATAGCGTCGTGTTTTGACTAGCGCTACTGCTATACCTCTGTGTATATGGTTTTCCCTAGTAGTGGAGGTCCATGGTTGCACGCAAGGAAAGTTACTCCTTATTAAGATGGAAAAAATGTTTCCTCCCCCTGACAGTTGGGTCCCATCGGCTGTATCTTCACACGGAAGGGAGTGCCTCCTTGTTATGCGAAAAAAACTATTCCTGCCGTTGACAGCTGGGACCCGTCAGATTTGGTGACTGACTTGTGGGCCTACTAAGTGGACGTGTATGCAGGGCTTTGTCAACTTAATGACCGAATGATTCTAGCAGTTGGACCGTTGGATGTTAATCCAACAGCCGTGCTCCTTCTTCAACCTCTATTCTTGCTCCTGTCTCCCGTGGGCGGCACCGCGGCAGTGCTGCCGCGCATCCGAACCAGTCTAGTTTCTCTCTCCTCTCCATCTGCGACTCCACTGCCGGGTCTTCCCCATCTACGGGTCGTTCCAGTCTGGGGCCTCACCTCGTCCATTGGCCTTGGTGCACTCGGCACGGTGTGGTCGACAAACGAGAGTCATTGGAAGATGACTGTACGTGAGAGGCTGACAGCTGGGATGCACCGCGCCCATGGAACTACATCCTTTTTACCTGGAAAAATAATGTTTTCTGCCCCTGACTGCTGGGACCCACCAGCTACATCTTCGCACGCAAGGAAATTCCTCCTTGCTATGGGCAGAACAAAATATCCCCCCTGACAACTGGGACCCAACAACTATATCTTCACACGCAAGGAAATGCGTCCTTATCCTCCCTGACAGGTGGGACACACCCGGTCGAAGCGTACGTACCATTGTCTGTCTTGTCGGAACTTGTACATACATATTGGTCGATGGGTCGCTCTATAACGATGAACCATGGCTGAGTAAGTAGCCGCACATGTCATAGTAGAGCCCCCATGTAGCAGTTCAGGTTGTCCCGTCTAGACCATGTACACGTACATACAGCCGCACGCCAAAAAATACAGCCATGTACGTACAAACGGACGGGGTCTCAAACACCTACACGCGCACATGTACGGCCAGGGCTCATGTACATGGCTGGGTCGTAACAGAGAAACTGCGTCGTCATGTTCATGGGGAGGCAACTGAATGCATCGTGTTCATCGTTGGCAACGGAATACGTCATTTTCAACGGGAGCCAACCGGCTTGGATGGAATAGCTGATTTAAACGAGCCCTAGTGTACCGCAGAACGGAGGAAACATCCTTGTGGTCGACCGGCCACGGTCGAAACGGGATCCTGTTCATCGGGAGGGGTATGGCGTACTGCAAAACAGAGGAAACAGACTTCTCTTGGACCTCCTATGGTCGAAACGGGGTCGTGTTGATTGGGATGGGTGTGGCATACCGCAAAACAAAGGAAACAGACTTGTGGTGGAGCGCTATGGTCGAAATGGGGTCATGTTCTTCGGGAGGCGTGTGGTGTACCGCAAAACGGGACTCCACAGGATACTGTTCATCTCCACCGTCAACCTCTGCCAGCCTCCACGGGCTACTGTTCATCCACCGCCGACCTCCTCCAGCCCCCACCTACGACAGTTCATCCACGGTCTCCTATTCATCCAGCCTCCACGGGCTACTGTACAACCAGACCTCTCCACGGGGTCCTGTTCAACCACCCCTCCACGGGCTACTGTTCATCCAGCCCTCCGGTGGCTACTGTTCAACCAGCCTTCCATGGGGTCCTGTTCATCCAGCCCTCCACGGGGTCCTGTTCATCCACACCCAACTTGCTCGATCAATTGGGTTCATGTTCATCCAGCGGCAATGGCCTCAACTACCACGGGGTCTTGTTCATCCAACCCCCCACCAGGAACTGTTCATCCACCCCCCCTGTTGTTGTACAAAAGTAGGGGCTCTCATTTTGACCCCTTTACTTGTGCAGGGGCAGTCAGAGCCACGCACTGCGGCCACACTTAGCAGGGCAGAGGATGGAAGTCGGAGAGAAGACGAAGCACAAGACAACTAAGGCGACGCCAAGACCAAGAGCGCAGGAGGGCAAGAGGGCGAGGTAGACTACCTCAGCTAGGTCCTTGCCGAGGAGCCCCCTGCAGCCCCGGCAAGAGCCTTGCCAGGGTAACTTTCCCAACACCAGCAGAGCGAGCCACCCTTGAGCCCACAGGCCCCGACCCAAACAACTGCGTTGGAACTAAGGCTCGGGAGGTGCCTCTGTGGTGGCATGCAAATCTTCGTCAAGATCATAAACACAAGATTAGATGAGGATTAGAAGACGGCGACCATCGGCAGGATCCTAGCCAAGGAAATCCACAAGACCCCCGGCAAGCAGCATCGCCACGACAAGACCCTTGCCGGGCCCCCGGCAAGACTCTTGCCGAGGGCATCAGCAGGGCCACTGCCAGGCCTGCATCAGCCAAGACTCCACCGCCGTTTGCATGCAGCTGCGAGCCCAACCAGCTGGACAGGCACCTGCGTGGCAACATGCAGCTTCCAGGACAAATCAGCAAGCACCTGCGTGGCAGCATGCAGATCTTCATGAAGGCCCTACCACCGCGCCACCTCAGCTACCTGCCTGCCTACATGGCACTGCATGCATCGCTAGTCTGGACACCTACGTAGCAAATTTAATGCACTTTGTCCCGTAATGCCGTGCGATAAGCTCGCGCACTGCAGGCCTTTCCACCTCCTGTGTGCCACTGTGGCAACCCATTTTTCCTATAAAAGGAGGCCCGAGGAGACCTGGAGAGGGATTCGGCTTTTGAGGACGTCACAACCACCGTAGCTAGTTCAAAAAGCTCAAGAACACTCAATACATCCACCAAAGCAGGACTAGGGTTTTACGCATCCTTGCAGCCCGAACCTGGGTAAACGACCCGTCTGCTTGCTCCTAAACCTGCTCTTCTCACGACCCCGCGCCCGCCGACTGTAGAAGGGATCACAGTGATCCCATAGGTGTCATTCTCACCGGCATCTTTGGCGCTCTAGGTAGGGGGTTGCGCAGTTGAGAGAATCTGGTCTAGTAGTTAGCCTAGCGGTTCTTTGTCGCCATGGCTCCCAAGAAGAAGGAGGCCACGGTGGTCGGTTCGTCGGGAGCCGGACGGCCCGTACCAGTGCGGGTGAGCAGCGGGCCAGTCGCGGATAGAACCCGAGGTGCGACCCGTGATCACCAACATCGCTCTGGCAGTCAGAGCCTGGCGAGCGGCGTTGTTCGTGCGCAAGGCGACGGGCCACACGCCGCGCAATCCAAAGATGGAGCTGGGTCCCCCGCATATGGCGTGGGACCCTCCGGGGGCGTCACCATACCACCTGCGGGCGGCGCGGATACCTCCAAGACGCACACTCCGGCGCCCACATCGCACTCTTCCGAGGTTGTGCGCAACGAGCAGCGTCACCACACCGGTGACCCTGGATGCCGCCGTGGGAAGAGTCATGTGCGTCATCCGCGAGACGAAGGAGGCCAGCATGCCCGCCGAAGTGCTAGCGAGGATGGCGCACAGCCGCTGGGCCATGATAGAGCTCCTTCTAACGTGGTTAGACGTCGAAGCGCACCACGGTCCACGTAGCTTTCGCCGCCACCCATGCCAGCAGAAGCCTTAGCGCGCGCAGCTGCTCCTCGACTTCCCCCCCCCCCGCCGTGGAGAAGCACGACGGGTGGAGAGCCACTATCCGGAGCCTCGTCGGTGTCGCCAACAAAGACGAGCCATGGCCGGCGGGGTCCTCAGGCCAGCGCTCCATCGAGGCACTGCATGCCGGCGGTGGAGGGGTCGGAGGCGCCGCGGCCACGGTGCACTCTCCTCCACGCTAGCCGCCGTAGATGTCGGTCCGTCGTGATGACGCTTGTGATGACATTTCCATAGCATCGTCCGACCCACGGACCCACAGCGACCAACGCTAGGTTCTTCGAGAGCGAGCCCATGAAGACGCTCGAACCACCATCGAGCACCGGTGCGATACACGCCACTAGTCGGATAAGCAGGCAGGACCCGCTATGGACCAGCCAGCACCAGGAGGCTCCGGTGGCCTACCTTACGAGGTGGGTTGCCCAGCCTTTACCTGTGGGCTGTGACAGTTCCAGTGGCTGTCCCACTGCATGTTTAAGCCCGACGTCGGCGAGAAGTACAACGGCAAGACCCACCCGTCAGAGTTCCTCAGCATCTACACCATCACAATGCAAGCCGCGGGAGATCATGACGACAAGGTGCTTGCCAATTACTTCCCGTTGGCCCTAAAACCCGTCATGTCTTGGTTGATGCACTTGCCGGCGGATTCTATTTCTTCTTGGTCAGATATGTGCCACAAGTTCGTTGGTGACTTCACTGGAGGCCACCAAGCTCATGGCCAGGCGAGTGATTTGCATATCATTCCCCAGAAGGAAGGCGAAAACCTGCGCAAGTACATATAGAGGTTCAGCCGAGTGCAATACAATATCCCAGATGTTCATCCTGCCACTGTGATCAGCGCATTCCACCAGAATGTGCGTAACCGCAAGATGCATGAAGAGCTGGCAATGAACAAGGTCAAGGACATGGCCGAACTTTACATTCTGGCTGATAGATGCGCTCAGGGTGAAGAGGGAAGGAAGTACCCCGACAAAGACGCCGGTGCAGAAACCCTCTCTACCGACGAAGACACCGCCGCCCCGATGAAGAAGGGTCGGCGTCACAACAGGAAACGCAAGGACAAGACCGTGCTCGCCATCGAGGGATCCGGCAATACCAGCGCCGCCAAGAAGGCCAAGGCAGACGACCCTGGCAAGGAGATTGCCGGGTGCGCCACCTGCCGGGCCATGGCGGCCGCCGACAAGCCACGAGGCTCTGAAAAGTAATATTGCAAGGTCCACCGCACCAAGGGCCACGTTCCCCAGAACTGCCGATAGGTCGAGCTACTTGCCAAAAAGCAAAAGGCCGAGTATGAAAGGCAGGACAAGGAGAAGGGTCAAGATAGTGCCGAAGGATCCGGCAAGAAGCGTGGCGGGCAAGGAGGCCGGCGCAGCAAGGATAACCAGCTAGAGAGGCCCGCTCGGGGCCGCGACAAGTAGGAAGACGACGATCATGACGAGGATGACGAGTCCGGCCAGCAAGAGTTTCATAAGTCTACGGAGGCCACGTGCGTCAATGGTGGCGCCTCGCTACACACTTCTCACCGCCAGCTCGAGCAGTGGGCGCGTGAGATTACAGCAACAAAACCATCTTTTGATGCTCAGAAGCCACTGAAGTGGTCCAGCACACCCCTCATCTTTGACACCGAGGACCACCCTGACCGCACAACTGCGGTCGGGTGTTTGCCGTTGTTGGTCTCGCCAACGATACGCAACCTCAAAGTGAACAAGATTCTGGTTGATGGCGGGGCCGGCCTGAACTTGATCTCGCCCATCTTGATCAAAAGGCTGCAAATTCTTGATGAAGACCTTGAGGAAACAGGTACGTTTCAAGGGGTCAATCCGGGAAGGAGCCAGCCGAAGGGAAAGGTCACATTGCCCATGACGTTTGGAGTTGAGTTGAACTACAGGACGGAAAGGATCCTCTTCGATGTGGCCGAGATCCCCTTGCCCTACAACGGGATCCTCTGCCGCCTGGCACTAGCCAAGTTCATGGCGGCGTCGCACTACGCCTACAACACGCTGAAGATGCCTGGGCCGATGACCATCATCACCATCCCCTGTAACAAGAAGGACACGCTGATCTGCGCTGGCCAACTCTATCGGGAAGCAGTTGCAGTAGCTGCCTCCAAGGCACTTGCTCCTGCTGTTGAAGCCCCGGGAGGGAAGAAGAAGACCGGCAAGACCTCTTGCACCCACTTCGGCAAGCGCACCTCTTCGGAGTGTTGTGCTACCGTGGAGGACGTGCCCGAGAGCTCTGCCGGCAAGAGCAAGAAATCCAGAGCTACACCACTAGAGACCAAGAGGGTTTCCATCAAGGAGGATGGCATGGGAGGGTCTTTCACCATAAGCTCCACCCTCGATAGCAAATAGGAAAGCGCGCTCGTCACTTTCCTGCGTGTGAATGTCGATGTGTTTGCGTGGAAAGCATCCGACATCCCCGACTTTCCCAGCGAAGTGATTTAGCACCACCTTGCTTGTCTGTCCCCATGCACGACCCGTCCAGCAGAAGGTCAGGAAGCCAGCTTTGGAACGACAGGAGTTCATCACAGAGGAGATCAGGAAATTGGAAGCGGCAGGTTTGGTGAGAGGAGTGCTCCATCCGACGTGGTTGGCCAATATGGTGGTGGTGCGCAAGGCAAATGGGAAGTGGAGGTTGTGTATTGACTACACAGATGTCAATAATGCTTGTCCTAAGGACCCCTTCCCATTGCCGCGCATCGACCAGATTGTTGACTCCATGGTCAGGTGTGATCTTTTGTCATTCCTCGACGCCTACTCGGGCTACCACAAGTTCTTCATGACAAGAGAAGATGAAGAGAATACAACATTTATCACCCCATGTGGTACGTATTGCTTTTTATGGATGCCTTTCGGGTTGAAGAGTGCTGGCTCGACATTCGCAAGGGCGGTCCGGATTGGCTTCGAGCCCCAGCTACCTAGAAATATGGAAGCTTGTATGGATGACATAATGGTCAAAACCAAGGACAAGGCGACCCTTGTACAAGACCTAGAAGAGACGTTTGCCTACCTACGCAAGATCAACCTCAAGCTGAACCTACAGAAGTGTGTCTTTGGCGTCCCGTCATGAAAACTTCTCAGGTTCTTTGTGTCATAGCGTGTGATCGAGGCAAACCCATACAAGATCAAGGTTATTGAGCGATGTGCACCGACTCACTGATTGTGTTGCCGCCATGAGCAGATTCATCTCCAAGTCCGCTCAGCGTGCCGTTCCCTTTTTCAAAATTTGGAAAACTGCGGGAATAATGGAGTGGACCCCAGAGGCCGAAGCGGCGTTGCAGGATTTGAAGAAATACCTTTCCTCTAAGCCAATACTGGTTGTGCCTAAACCACAAGAGCCATTGCTGTTGTATCTCGCAGCAATGAATCAAGTGGTCAGCACCGCACTAGTGGCACAGAGGGAGGTCGACAAAGAGGCAGTGGCAATGGCAGGACCGGTGGATGGCAAGTCAGAGATTCCCCCGGCAGGGCCTGGTGCCGGCAAGGCGAGGGCCCCGGCAGAGCCTGATGCCATCGGGACTGGGCCCACGCAGCCAAGTGAAGTGGTGCAGAAGAAGAAGATGATGCAGCACCCAGTTTACTTTGTCAGCTCCCTCTTGCAGGGGCCAGGTCAAGGTACTCCGGTGTGCAGAAATTGCTCTTCGGCCTCCTTATGGCCTCGAGGAAGCTACGTCATTACTTCCAAGCTAAGAGATCACTTTCGTGACCCGCCTCCCGTTGCAACGGATACTGCACAACCCAGATGCAACCGGAAGGATTGAGGAGTGGGCCTTGGTGTTGTCAAGCTTTGGGTTGATGTTTGAAAGTACTTCAACAATCTAGAGCAAAGTCTTGGAGGAGTTCATTGCAGAATGGACCTCAACGCCCAACGAAGAAATCCAGGATACCGCTCTCCTAGGCAAGGCAGCAACCCGCGATTGGATCATGTACTTTCATGGGGCTTTCTCGCTACAAGGCGCTGGAGCCGGTGTGCTGCTTGTCGCACCCACCGGAGAGCACCTCAAATATGTGATCCAGATGCACTTTCCCTGGGAGATGTCCACAAACAACACTGCTGGGTACGAGGGGCTTCTTGCCGGTCTCAGGATCGCGGCAGACCTCGGGGTGAAGAAGCTCATCGTCAGGGGTGATTCACAGCTTGTCGTCAGACAAGTCAACAAAGATTATCAGAGTCCATTGATGGAAGCCTACGTAGATGAGGTGAGGAAGCTGGAGGAGTACTTCGATGGTATACAAGCGGAGAACGTTCCATGAGCGTAGAACGACATCGTTGACAACCTATCAAAGCGCGCTGCATTCAAGCTACCTATGGAACCAGGTACCTTTTTGCTTCGGTTAACTCAACCATCCGTCGAACCATCAACGGAGTAGAACAAGCGTAGGAAAATGGGCCCCGGTAAGTACTTCCCCGCCGAGCCCCCAGGGGCCGCCGGCAAGGGTGTTGTCGTGGATTCCGAGCCTACCAAGGGGAAGCTGGCTCCCGCAGGGCGCCAAGCCCTGGCCGTAGAGACGGCTGCCCCCGTGGCGGACGAGATGCCTTTGGTCCTTGTCGTCGAGCCCCGGGCTCCGGCATGGGCAAAACATACCGCCCGTTTCCTCCAGACAGGGGAACTTCCTGAGGAGCAAGAAGAAGTGGAAAAAGTAGCCCGTCGGTCTACATTGTACTAGTTCGTCAATGACGTCCTGTACAGAAAAAGACCGAATGGTGTGAAATTGAAGTGCATCCCCCGGGAGGAAGGACTGGAGCTGTTGGGAGAGATACATGGAGGCGTATGTGGCTCCCACATAGGGTCGAGGGCCCTTGCCAGCAAGGCATTCCTGCAAGGCTTCTTCTGGCCCACCGCCCTCCCGGATGTGATGACACTTGTAACCAGGTGTGAAGCGTGCTAGTTCCATTCGAAGAAGCTTCATCAACCAGCTCAAGCCCTTCAAACAATCCCTCTCTCTTGGCCATTTTCGGTCTGGGGGCTCGACATACTAGGCCCTTTCCCTCGCGCTATCGGGGGCTTTGAGTACTTGTACGATGCAATTGATAAGTTCACAAAGTGGTCGGAGGTGGAAGCAGTGAGGAAGGTGACAGCACAGTCAGCCGTCAACTTCTTCAAGCGACTAGTCTATCGTTTTTGTGTGCCAAACAGAGTCATCACCGACAATGCCATGTAGTTCACAAGCCACACCTTCATGCAGTACACCCAGGATCTAGGCAGCAAGGTCTGTTTCGCTTCTGTGGCACACCCACAAAACAACGGCCAGGTGGAGAGGGAAAACACTAAAGTACTGCGAGGCGTGAGAACAAAGACTTTTGACAAGCTGCACAAGAGCAGAAGGCGCTAGATTGATGAGTTGCCGGCGGTTCTTTGGTCGATCAGGACGATGCCAAATCGAGCCACCGGCCAGACACCCTTTGCCCTGGTATACAGGGTAGAAGCAGTTCTGCCCACAGAACTCATATACGGGTCACCTCGAGTGCTTGCTTATGACGAGCTTGAGCAAGAGCGATTGCGGCAAGATGACGCAACACTCCTTGAGGAAGATCATCTTGGGGCGGCTGTTAGAGCAGCACGCTACCAACAAGCCTTGCGCCGCTACCATAGCCGCAAGGTTCATGCCCAAAGCTTTGAGGAAGGCGACCTTGTTCTTCAGCGCGTTCAGTCGGCCAAGAATTCCAATAAGTTGACACCGAAGTGGGAAGGCCCTTATCGGGTAATACGAATCACCAGGCCCGGCGCAGTCTTCCTGGAGACCGAAGGTGCTATCCTAGTGAGCAATTCCTAGAACATCGAACATCTTCGCAAGTTTTATCGATAAGGCGCGGTTGCCGGGCCTCCCGGCAACCCACCTTTTGTACAAGCCTTGCCGGTGCTACCTCTTGAGCACCGCGTTGGATTTCCCCGAAGAGGAGAGGATGATGCAGCAAAGTAGCGTAAGTATTTCCCTCAGTTTTTGAGAACCAAGGTATCAATCCAGTAGGAGGCTACGCGCGAGTCCCTCGTACCTACACAAAAACAATAGCTCAACGCAACCAAGGCGCTTAGGGGTTGTCAATCCCTTCACGATCACTTACGAAAGTGAGATCTGATAGAGATGATAAATAATATTTTTGGTATTTTTGGTATAGATATGCAAAGTAAAAAGTAAAAGTCAAAGTAAAAAGCAAAGCAATAATAAAGTGATGGAGATTAATATGATGAGAAAGAGACCGGAGGACCATAGGTTTCACTAGTGGCTTCTCTCAAGAGCATAAGTATTCTACGGTGGGTGAACAAATTACTGTTGAGCAATTGACAGAATTGAGCATAGTTATGAGAATATCTATGTATGATCATGTTTATAGGCATCACGTCCGAGACAAGTAGACCGACTCCTGCCTGCATCTACTAATATTACTCCACTCATCGACCGCTATCCAGCATGCATCTAGAGTATTAAGTTAAAAATAGAGTAACACCTTAAGCAAGATGACATGATGTAGAGGGATAGTTTCATGCAATATGATAAAACCCGCATCTTGTTATCCTCGATGGCAACGATACAATACGTGCGTTGCTGCCCCTTCTGTCACTGGGAAAGGACACCGCAAGATCGAACCCAAAGCTAAGCACTTCTCCCATGGCAAGAACAACCAATCTAGTAGGCCAAACCAAACTGATAATTCGAAGAGACTTGCAAAGATAACCAACCATAATAAAAGAATTCAGAGAAGATTCAAATATTATTCATAGATAGACTTGATCATAAACCCACAATTCATCGTTCTCAACAAACACACCGCAAAAAGAAGATTACATCAAATAGATCTCCACGAGAGAGGGGGAGAACATTGTATTGAAATCCAAAAAGAGAGAAGAAGCCATCTAGCTACTAACTATGGACCCGTAGGTCTGAAGTAAACTACTCACACTTCATCGGAGGGGCTTGGATGATGATGTAGAAGCCCTCCGTGATCGATGCCCCCTCCGGCGGAGCTCCGGAACAGGCCCCAAGATGGGATCTCATGGATACAGAATGTAGCGGCGGTGGAATTAGGTTTTTGGCTCTGTATCTGATCGTTTGGGGGTATGTGGATATATATAGGAGGAATAAGTACGTCGGTGGAGCAATAGGGGGCCCACGAGGGTGGGGGCGCGCCTGGTAGGGTAGGGCGCACCCCCCTACCTCGTGGCCTCCTGTTACGTGCCTTGACGTAGGGTCCAAGTCTCCTGAGTTGTATTCGGTGAGAAAACCACGTTCCCGAAGGTTTCATTCCGTTTGGACTCCGTTTGATATTCCTTTTCTTCGAAACCCTAAAATAGGCAAAAAGAACAGCAATTCTGGGCTGGTCCTCCCGTTTGTAGGTTAGTCCCAAAAATAATATAAAAGTGGATAATAAAGCCCAGTAATGTCCAAAACAGTAGATAATATAGCATGGAGCAATCAAAATTTATAGATACGTTGGAGACGTATCAAGCATCCCCAAGCTTAATTCCTGCTCGTCCTCGAGTAGGTAAATGATAAAAACAGAATTTTTGATGCGGAGTGCTACTTGGCATAATTTCAATGTAATTCTTCTTAATTGTGGTAGGAATATTCAGATTCAAAAGATTCAAGACAAAAGTTCATGTTGACATAAAAATAATAATACTTCAAGCATACTAACAAAGCAATTATGTCTTCTCAAAATAACATGGCCAAAGAAAGCTATCCCTACAAAATCATATAGTCTGGCTATGCTCTATCTTTACCACACAAAGTATTTAAATCATGCAAAGTATTACGCGCATGCTCCTAGGGGGATAGATTGGTTGAAAAAGACCATCGCTCGTCCCCGACCACCACTCATAAGGAAGACAATCAATAAATAAATCATGCTCCGACTTCATCACATAACGGTTCACCATACGTGCATGCTACGGGAATCACAAACTTTAACACAAGAATTTCTCAAATTCACAACTACTCAAATAGCATGACTCTAATATCACCATCCCCATATCTCAAAACAATTATCAAGCATCAATTTTTTTCTTAGTATTCAACACACTCAAAAGAAAGTTTTACAAATCTTGAATACCAAGCATATTATTATTAAGCAAATTACCATGCTATTAAGACTCTCAAAATAATCTAAGTGAAGAATGAGAGATCAATAGTTTCTATAAAACAAATCCACCACCGTGCTCTAAAAGATATAAGTGAAGCACTAGAGCAAAATTATATAACTCAAAAGATATAAGTGAAGCACTAGAGTAAAACTATAGAGCTCAAAAGATATAAGTGAAGCACATAGAGTATTCTATCAAATTCCAAATTATGTATGGCTCCCTCAAAAGGTGTGTACAGAAAGGATGATTGTGGTAGACTAACAAGCAAAGACTCAAATTATAAAAGACACTCCAAGCAAAACACATATCATGTGGTGAATAAAAATATAGCTCCAAGTAAAGATACCGATAGAAGTAAACGAAAGAGGGGATGCCTTCCGGGGCATCCCCGAGCTTTGGCTTTTAGGTGTCCTTAGATTATATTGGGGGTGCCATGGGCATCCCCAATCTTAGGATCTTGCCACTCCTTGTTCCATAATCCATCAAATCTTTACCCAAAACTTGAAAACTTCACAACACAAAACTTAAAGTAGAAAATCTCGTGAGCTCCGTTAGCGAAAGAAAACAAAACACCACTCAAGGTACTGTAATGAACTGATTATTTATTTTTATGGGTGTTAAACCTACTATATTCCAACTTCTCTATGGTTTATAAACTATTTTACTAGCCAAAGATTCATCAAAATAAGCAAACAACACACGAAAAACAGAATCTGTCAAAACAGAATAGTCTGTAGTAATCTGTAGCTAGCGCAAGATATGGAACCCCAAAAATTCTAAAATAAATTGCGGGACGTGGGGAATTTATCTATTAATCATCTGAAAAAATAATTAACTAAATATCACTCTCCAAATAAAAATGACAGCAGTTCTCGTGAGCGCTAAAGTTTCTGTTTTTTTACAGCAAGTTCAACAAGACTTTCCCCAAGTCTTCCCAATGGTTCTACTTGGCACAAACACTAATTAAACACAAAAAACACAACCAAAACAGAGGCTAAAGAAATTATTTATTAAATATAAGCAAGGATAAATATTGGGTTGACTCCCAACAAGCGCTTTTCTTTAAATCCTTAAAGCCAGGCATTGATAATTTTAATGATGCTCACATGAAAGACAAGAATTGAAGCACAAAGAGAGCATCACAAAACACGTGACAAACACATCTAAGTCTAACATAGTTCCTATGCATAGGCATCTTATAGGCAAAAAAATTATCAAGGTAAGAAAAAACTAGCATATGCAAGGAAACAGAAAGAAACAATAGCAATCTCAACATAACGAGAGGTAATTTAGTAACATGAAAATTTCTACAACCATATTTTCCTCTCTCATAGTAATTACATGTAGGATCATAAGAAAATTCAACAATATAGCTATCACATAAAATATTCTCAACATGATCCACATGCATGCAAAGTTTGCACTTTTCCGAAATAGTGGGATTAACATTAACTAAAGTCATGACCTTCCAAACGCACTTTTATCAAAAACTTCATAAGATTGAAAATTCTCCAAATATGTGGGATCTGAAGTTGACATTCTTCCAAACCCACTTTCAATATTATTTCAAACATTATAATCAATCTCATATTCATCATGGGGCTTAAATAAATTTTCAAGATCACAAGAAAAATCACCCCAATCATGATCATTGCAACAAGTAGAGGACATAGCAAAACTAGCATCCCCAAGCTTAGGGTTTTGCATATTATTAGCACAATTTATATTAATAGAATTTATACTATCATCATTGCAATCATGTTTTTTATTCAAAGATCTATAGTGAATCGCTTCATAAAGTACTTCATCACACTTTTCAGATTCGCGAATTTCAAGCAAAACCTCATAAAGATAATCTAGTGCACAAAAATCACTAGCAATTGGTTCAACATAACTAGATCTTTTAAAAAGATTAGCAAACGGATGAGGATCCATAGATCTTTAGGTTCTCTATTTAGTAATAAATAAATGACTATTCCAACCATATGAGCAAACAAGAAATGGGCAAAAGAGGCAAATAGAGAGGGGGGATAGAGAGAGAGGGAAAATAAAACGGCAAGGGTGAATTGGGGGAGAGGAAAACGAGAGGCAAATGGCAAATAATGTAATGCGGGAGATATGGATTGTGATGGGTACTTGGTATGTTGACTTTTGCGCAGACTCCCCGGCAACGGCGCCCGAATTTCTTCCTGCTACCGCTTGAGCACTGCGTTGGATTTCCCCGAAGAGGAGAGGATGATGCAGCAAAGTAGCATAAGTATTTCCCTCAGCTTTTGAGAAACAAGGTATCAATCCACTAAGAGGCTACGCACGAGTCCCTCGTACCTACACAAAAACAATAGCTCAACGCAATCAACGCGCTTAGGGGTTGTCAATCCCTTCACGGTCACTTACGAAAGTGAGATCTGATAGAGTTGATAAATAATATTTTTGGTATTTTTGGTATAGAGATGCAAAGTAAAAAGTAAAAGGCAAAGTAAAAAAGCAAAGCAATAATAAAGTGATGGAGATTAATATGATGAGTAAGAGACTCGGGGGCCATAGGTTTCACTAGTGGCTTCTCTCAAGAGCATAAGTATTCTACGGTGGGTGAACAAATTACTGTTGAGCAATTGACAGAATTGAGCATAGTTATGAGAATATCTATGTATGATCATGTATATAGGCATCACGTCCAAGACAAGTAGACCGACTCCTGCCTGCATCTACTACTATTACTCCACTCATCGACCGCTATCCAGCATGCATCTAGAGTATTAAGTTAAAAATAGAGTAACGCCTTAAGCAAGATGACATGATGCAGAGGGATAGTTTCATGCAATATGATAAAAACCCCATCTTGTTATCCTTGATGGCAACAATACAATACGTGCCTTGTTGCCCCTTCTGTCACTAGGAAAGGACACCACAAGATCGGACCCAAAGCTAAGCACTTCTCCCATGGCAAGAACAACCAATCTAGTAGGCCAAACCAAACTGATAATTCAAAGAGACTTGCAAAGATAACCAATCATACGTAAAAGAATTCAGAGAAGATTCAAATATTATTCATAGATAGACTTGATCATAAACCCACAATTCATTGATCTCAACAAACACACCGCAAAAAGAAGATTACATCGAATAGATCTCCACGAGAGAGGGGGAGAACATTGTATTGAGATCCAAAAAGAGAGAAGAAGCCATATAGCTACTAACTATGGACCCGTAGGTCTGAAGTAAACTACTCACACTTCATCGGAGGGGCTTGGATGATGATGTAGAAGCCCTCCGTGATCGATGCCCCCTCCGGCGGAGCTCTGGAACAGGCCCCAAGATGGGATCTCGTGGATACAGAAAGTTGCGGCGAAGGAATTAGGTTTTTGGCTCCGTATCTGATCGTTTGGGGTATGTCGATATATATAGGAGGAAGAAGTATGTCGGTGGAGCAACAGGGGGCCCACGAGGGTGGGGGCGCGCCTGGTAGGGTAGGGCGCGCCCCCCTACCTCGTGGCCTCCTATTACGTGCCTTGACGTAGGGTCCATGTCTCCTGAGTTGTATTCGGTGAGAAAATCACGTTCCCGAAGGTTTCATTCCGTTTGGACTCCGTTTGATATTCCTTTTCTTCGAAACCCTAAAACAGGCAAAAAACTACAATTATGGGCTGGGCCTCCGGTTATTAGGTTAGTCCCAAAAATAATATAAAAGTGGATAATAAAGCCCAATAATGTCCAAAACAATAGATAATATAGCATGGAGCAATCAAAAATTATAGATACATTGGAGATGTATCAGCCGGCAAGGCATGTAACCCTCTGTACAAAGCCAAGCGCAGACCCTGAGCATAAATAAACGAAGCGTTGGCGCCCTAAGTTATAGCATGCATGCTAGGTTAAGTCTCTCCCTCGGTTAGGGTTGATAGTGCTTAGCGGCGACTAACCCCTAGCCTAGAGGTCGAGTGTGCATCTTTCTGTTCTCTTTGGTTTGCAGGGAATGCGGACACTTCTGCTGAGCCGCTTGGGAAAAAGAGTTCGAACCGGCGCTCCAGCCCCTGCAGGCTAAGACTGTCGGGGGCTGAAGATACAAGGATCCAACCACGGCAAGCCAAGGTTGCCGGGGGCTGCGGATTCAGATAAGTCTTTCATCCCCCTGTTATGCGTTTCCGTATAGAACTAGGACATGTGATACCTCATTTATGTTCTTAAAACCACCGTGCTCCCCATTTCCTGTACCGAAGAGCTACCTCCTGGGTCGGAATTTGGTAGTATTCACGATGGTGAGGAAATTAATGAGGGGCCTAACTCTACTTGACCCCTGCCTCCGCCAAGAGTGCGAGAATGGTCGACCGAAGTGGGGAGATGGCTAGGCCTGTTGCCGAGCGACAATGTCTATTTTAAAAATAGCAAGGATTCATCCTTGGCATGGGCCTCGCTCACGCACAAAGAACCCGGCAAGCACCCTTTTTCATTAAAAAAAATCACATACAGGTACATTACATATGGAATTAGAAACATGAGCAAGGGGATAACAAGTTTTAAAATTCACAAGTGCCCTCAGGCTTAGAAACTAGGAAAAGATAAGATGCCCATAATCCCTTTCTTGTCCCTCGCCTCAGAAGGTGGAACAAGAGTGTAGTACGGAGAAAGGAGCGCCTAGGCGAGGTGCGAGCAGCAGAAGGCACCAAGAGAACGTCCCGGTGCCGGGAGGGGAGCTGGAAGATGAGGCAGCGGGCCGGCGATACGCGACGAAGGCGTCGGTGCCCACGTACTCCGACTTGATGGCCGCCACCCGCCTTCTTCGCCTTCTCCGGCCCTCCTACGCCAGCCGCCCAAGGAGACACGATAGGGAGCACCCCGATGGAGAGCTTGGCGGGGATGGCCCTCAGCAAGGCGCGTGGCCGAGGGAGCGGCGGTGCGGTAAGTCAAAGTCGGAGTCGGTGCCCTGCCGCTCGACTCCCTTGTTGTCGCTGTCACTGTCTTCCTCCTCACTCCCGCTTGAGGAGGAATCTTCATTGCCGGAGGTGCTCTCCACGCAGCACTTCAAGCGAGTTCCGAGATCTCCGAAGACCTTGACGGAAAGCAGGCTGCCCTCCATTAACTTGAAGTAGAGGAAAAGCCCCGCCGTCAAGCTGTGGTTGCGTGTGAACGTCTTCCATCCGCGGCGGAGCTACACGACGTGAGGGGCAGGGAAGTCGACGTCGACCCGCTTGTCGCCGTTCCCGCAGCCCTTCATATGCAACCAGAGGGTCTGGGTGGATCGAGCTCCATCTCCCGAGTAAATGCGGTGGGGAGATGGAGGCGGCGATGCGGTGGCCGGTGTAGCCTGATGAAGAACTCGCGGGGCTGGTCCCCGACGTGGCGCTCCGTCGGGGGAGGCGTCGCTGGTGGAGGAGAGGCCGATGCACCGCCCCGTCCTCCTCGCCCCCGAGTGCTACGACGACCTTGGCCTCGCCCCCTCCCCCTTCCTCTCGTGGCCGGTTCCGCCGCCACGAGCTCTTGGGGAGGAGGAACGCGCTGACGAGTAGCTACCCTCGCCGCCACCGTCGAAGGGCCAGCGTCTCCCCTCGCCATGGCGGGTGGAAGAAATAAGCAGAGGTGGAAGGAGATGGATGATGGAAGAATGTGGAATGCCGCCCCCTCCCCTTCTTATAAAGGGGCGGAGTCGGGGCTCGGCCGCCCCACTAGTCCAATCCAGTCATCGCGGGCGCAGGGAATCAGGACCGGCTCGCTGCCCCAATCAGCGACGGCCCGGTTTCCCGCCTCCACCTCCTCCCACCTGCATGAGGGACACATGGAGAGCGAGCAGCATTGAAGGGACAGGCGAAGTGGCCGCTCCCCACCCCGTGATCGTGGGGCGTGGGCGCCTTAAAGACCACGACCCGAGTCCACAAAAGTAACTGGGTCATGCCTCTATGCCTCCCTACTTTTATGGGGAAGGCACGAGCCGCCTCTTTACGATGATGTGACGCATGCATGCAGGAACCTCCCCACGCATGACCCCCACGTCACGCGTTCAACGCGGGTCGTGGGGAAGCACATCGGACGAGAAGTTACTACGGTAAAATCTACCCCACCTGCCCACGCACCATTCTGGGCCTGGCCCAACAACGCGTCGCGCTTATGTGTGGCCCAGGCCCGGGGGCTCCTGTCGGTGTACAAAAGTAGGGGCTTTCCTTTTGACCCCTTTACTTGTGCACGGGCAGTCAGAGCCACGCGCCGTGGACACACTCAGTAGGGCAGAGGAGGGAAGTCGGAGAGAAGCTGAAGCACAAGACAACTAAGGCGACGCCAAGACCAAGAGTGCAGGAGGGCAAGAGGGTGAGGTGGACTCCCTCGGCAAGGTCCTTGTCGAGGCAGCGCCCCCCCCCCCCCCGCAGCCCCCGGCAAGAGCCTTGCCGGGGCAACTTGCCCAACACCAGTAGAGGAGCCACCCTTGAGCCCACAGGCTCCGACCCACACAACTGCGTTGGAACCAAGGCTCAGGAGGCGCCTCTGTGGTGGCATGCAAATCTTCGTCAAGATCATAAACACAAGATCAGATGAGGATTAGAAGATGGCAACCCTCGGCAGGATCCTAGCCGAGGAAATCCACAAGACTCCCGGCAAGACCCTTGCCGGGGATGACAGCAACGCCACGACAAGATCCTTTCCGGGCCCTCGGCAAGACCCTTGCCGAGGGCATCAGTAGGGCCACTACCAGGCCCGCATCAGCCAAGACTCCACCGCCGTTCGCATGCTGCAGCGAGCCCAACCATCTCGGCAGGCACCTGCGTGGCAACATGCATCTTCCAGGCCAAATCTGCAAGCACCTGTGTGGCGGCATGCAGATCTTCATGAAGGCCCTACCACCACGCCACCTCAACTGCCTGCCTGCCTACATGGCGCGGCATGCATCGCTAGTCTGGGCGCGTATCGAAGCGAGGCGAAGCGGCGACGGACGGGACGGGCCTCGTTCCCGCCCCCGATAAAGCTAATGGACATCTAGAGTATTAAGTTGATAAAGAATGGAGTAACGCCTTAAGTAAGATGACATGAAGGAGAGGAATAAACTCATGCAGTATGATATGAACCCCACCTTTTTGTCCTTGATGGCAACAATACAATATGTGCCTCGCTACCCCTACTTTTTCACTGGGTGAGGACACTGCAAGATAGAACCCAAAGCTAAGCACCTATCCCATTGCAAGAAAACCCAATCTAGTTGGCCAAACCAAATAGATAGTTCAAAGAGAAATACAAAGATATCAAATCATGCATATGAGAATTCAGAGAAGATTCAAATAATGTTAACAGATAAGTTGATCATAAATCCACAATTCAGCGGCTCGACGAACACACCGCAAAAGAATATTACATTAGATAAATCTCCAAGAACATCGAGGAGAACATGGTATTGAGAATCAAAGAGAGAGAAGAAGCCATCTAGCTACTAGCTATGAACCAGCAGGTCTATGGTAAACTACTCACGCTTCATCAGAAGGGAAATAGAGTTCATGTAGATGCCCTCCGTGATATAACCCCCTTCCGACAGGATGCCAGAAAAGGCCCCAAGATGGGATCTCACGGGAACAAAAGGTTCCGGTGGTGGAAAAGTGCTTTCGTGGATACTTCTGATGGTTTGGGAATATATATGAATATATAGGAGGCAAAACTAGGTCAGGGGGTCATGAGGGGCCCAGAAGGTAGGGGCACCCCTCCTAGGCTGCGCCCTCCACCCTTGTCGTCGCCTCGTGGCTCCTCTGACTTGAACTCCAAGTCTCCTAGGTGTCTTCTGCTCCAAGAAAAATCATCACGACAATTTTATTTAGTTTGGACTCTGTTTGGTATTCCTTTTCTGCAAACCTCAAAAACAAGGAAAAAACAGAAACTGGCACTAGCACTGGGCTCTAGGTTAATAAGTTAGTCCAACCAATAATATAAAATAGCATATTAATGCATATAAAACATCCAAAACAGATAATACAATAGCATGGAACAATAAAAATTTATAGATATGTTGGAGAGGTCACTGCTAACTCCCGCGCCTTCCCCTTCCCTCGCGCCACTGCTAACTCCCGCACGCACACATGAGCTCACGTACTCCATGGCCATGGTCGATGA
>NC_041390.1:359206770-359291269 GCF_002162155.2 Triticum dicoccoides | reverse complement strand
CTCGTCTCCTTCGCCCCCGCCTCTGGATCATGGCCAAAATGCCCCGTAGCCTCGCAATCATCCTCGTCTTTGCCCACAGTTGCCAACGGGTGGCGCCGGAGTGCCGTCGAGGATAGGATCGTGACGGTGATCTACATCAACAATCTTCCTACCGTCAACACCAACTCTCTCCCCCTCTATGCAGCGTTGTAACACCCCTTCTCCCCGTTGTAATCTCGACTTAAACATGGTGCTCAACTCCATATATTATTTCCCAATGATATTTGGCTATCCTATGATGTTTGAGTAGATCTATTTTGTTCTCTGAGTTAATCGTGATCTTGGTTGGTATGATTGTATATTTTAATTATGGTGTTGTCCTATAGTGCCTTCCGTCTCACGCAAATGTGAGGGGCCCACATTGTAGGGTGTTGCAATACATTCATGATTCGTGTCGGGGCTCAGGAACAACACCTATGGGATGCCTCGGGGAGTCCCTTCTACGGTTGGCGGGGCGTGGGGCTGCGCAAAGAGCAGGTGTATTTAGTGTATTTGAGCTCTTGAACTAGCTGCGGGGCATGCCTAGTCCAAAAAGTCTGAATCTGAATCCTTCCTTGGTATGCCTCGGGCCTCCTTTTATATGCCAAAGGGGTTGCCATAGTGGCACACAGGAGGTGGACAGTATGTACAGTGTACATGTCTATCGCCTGGCACCGTAGGACAAATGCATTTAATGCGCTACCGACGTGCCCTCTTGCTTTATCGGGGACGGCAGAGAAGCTCGTCTCGTCCTTCGCTGCCTTGCCTCGCTCTAACACACGTCCAAGCTGACGAGGCACGCAGCGCCATTCTGGCTGGCTGGTTGCTGAGCTGGTGCGGTGGTAGGGTCTTCACGAAGATCTGTGTGCCACCACGCAGGTGCTTGGCTAGTTAGCCTAGAAGCTGCATGCTTCCACGCAGGCGCTCGCCGAGTTGGTGGGCTGGCCGCCACGTCGGAACGGGCGCGGGGCAGTGAAACTCTGGCAAGTGCGGGCCTGATCTTGGCTCCTGTAACGCCCCATGACCGATGTGCCTGTTGTCGTCCTGTTATTCGCCGTCGTTGCCATGTCATTTGCTTGCGTGTTGCATCTTGCCATGTCATCATGTGCATTGCATCATCATGTTTTTCAAAACTTGCATCCGTCCCGGTCTCCTCGTTCCGTCCGTTGTCCGTTCTGAGGCCAGACACACTTGCACGCGCCCGCGGCATGTCCGAAATATTATTTTATAAGTGGCCGGAAAATGTTCTCGGAATGGGTTGAAAGTTGGCATGCGGTGTTGTTTTGTTGTCAGTAGACCGCCTGCCAAGTTTCATCGCATTCGGAATCCGTTTGACGTCCCAACGGATAAATATAGCGGCATAGTAGCCGGTCTAACGTCGGACGTTTTCGGTCTCCGGAAACAGTTGCCGAGCTGCACTCCTCTCCTCTCATCTCAGCCCAACCTCTCTTCACAGCCCACTAGCCCACCTATCTAACCCCCTCCGCTCCGGGTCGTCCGATCGAGATCGAACGGCTCCGAGACGGCCTCAAACCCCCAACCCTAGCTCCTCCTGCCTTATATAGACCCCCTCCATGCCATTTTGGGCCTTCTCCTTCCTCCTCCTTGAAATCCGCGCCCCCAATCATGAGCCAGCCGCCTCCCACCTCCTCTCCTCTATTTCCGGCGCCGGCCACCCCTCCACCGCCACTTGGCTCTCTCTGATTGGCTGCGCCGTCACTCAGCGCCGCCCGTGGCCAGTGGCAAGCCACCATGTCGCTTCCCCGTGCCCTCCATCGCACCGCGGCCCTCCAGGCCCGGCCGCAGCCCTCTCGGCCAGAAGTGGCCCGCCGATGGACCCCGCTCGCCCCGAGCCCCTCCAACCTCCCGCGCCTGGATCGGACAGCGCCCGATCTCCATCGCCGCCGCCTTGCACTCGCCGGCCACCGGAGCCTCGCCGCCGACGAGCACCTCCGACCCAGGCCATTGCCCCGCGCCCCCTCTCCTTTCTTCTCCCTCCGTTTCTCTCTCTCTGCTCCTCACCAGTGTCGCCTCCCTGCAGGAACCGCCGCCGCCATGGGAGTTCGCTGGAGCCGGAGCTCCCTCGGCGTCGCCCTCGCCTCCCGCCGCTGGATTCGCCCAAAAACTAAGCCGCCACCTCCGGATCCGTCATCCTCCGACGCCCTTCGCTCGGGCCCACCGCCACCTGCTCGGCGGAGCGCCGGAGTCGTCGCCGCCTCACTCGATCGGGAGGTCCCCGATCCGCACCTGCCCGTTGACCGCGTGTGGGCCGGCCCGTCTCTCCAGCCAGGCCCAGCCACTCCTCTACTACACCGCGCCAGCCCAGCGCGCCTCTCCTGCCTACCTCTCCACAGTTCTGGGCAAGGCCCATGGTGAGAACAGATGCGGCCCGTGCCTTGTTTTTTTCCCAATTCTACGAGTTTAGCTATTTTTTCCAGAGACAACAGTTTTACAGAAAAGACCTTCAACTTCATGCATATAATAACTCACAATTGGTGCATAGGTTTAAAATGAATTATACATGAAAGTTGCTTAGAATTTTGTGTACATAAATAATATCCAACTTTCATCTATGTTTAAAATGCTTAAAATGTTGTTTGGTTAAATTTGCTCCTATGCCATGTTAAAATGATTTAATTCATAACTAATTAACCGTAGCTCCGAATCTAACAAACTTTATATGTAAATGGGGTAGATTTTGCCTAGTTTAACATGGTGCACTTGTTTTGCATGTTTAATAACTCTAAAATTATGTTTAGGGCAGAACAGTACCAAACCTAATATATGCATATGGGGATTTACCGGAAATGTTGTTCGTTGCTTCCGGCCTCATTTAAATTTGACTAGATAGGTAGTTTTACTTTGCTTCACCCGCTTTCCATGTTTAACAACATTTAATATTGTTGGGTACATAAACGAGAGAGAACTAAATAAGTCATGTGGTGTTTCATCAATATGCAACGGAGTTGCATATTGAGCTCCACTTAATTTGTAGGATTGTTTGTGCACTTTGCCATGCCATGCCTCTTTAAACCGGACATGCATCATAATTGTTTGTGCATCATGCCATGTCTATGTGGTGGTTGTTTACTATGTTGTGTGCTTCTTTTCCGGTGTTTGCTTCTTCGGGTTGGTTCCCATAATGTCGCGTTGTGAGGACCCATTCGTTTACGTTTAGTTTGTCTTCTTCATGGACTCGTTCTTCTTCCTTGCGGGATCTCAGGCAAGATGATCATACCCTCGAAATCACTACTATCTTTGCTATGCTAGTTTGCTCGCTCTTTTGCTATGCCAATGCTATGATGCCTACCACTTGCTTGCAAGCCTCCCAAATTGCCATGTCAAACCTCTAACCCACCTTTGTCCTAGCAAACCGTTGATTGGCTATGTTACCACTTCGCTCAGCCCCTCTTATAGCATTGCTAGTTGCAGGTGAAGATTGGAGCCCGTTCCTTGTTGGAACATTTGTTTACTTCTTGGGATATCATTATATTGCCATGTTATCTTAATGCATCTATATACTTGGTAAAGGGTGGAAGGCTCGGCCTCTCGCCTAGTGTTTTGTTCCACTCTTGCAGCCCTAGTTTCCGTCATATCGGTGTTATGTTCCCGGATTTTGCGTCCCTTACGCGGTTGGGTTATAATGGGAACCCCTTGATAGTTCGCCTTGATTAAAGCTTTTCCAACAATGCCCAACCTTGGTTTTACCATTTGCCACCTAGCCTTTTCTTTCCCTTGGGTTCTGCAGACTCAAGGGTCATCTTTATTTTAACCCCCCCCCTCGGGCCAGTGCTCCTCTGAGTGTTGGTCCACCTGTCAGCTACCGGTGGCCACCATGGGCAACTCTGGGCTGGCCTACCCGTACCTAGGACAATCTGAGTGTGCCCTGAGAAAGAGATATGTGCAGCTCCTATCGGGATTTGTCGGCACATTCGGGTGGTGTTGCTGGTCTTGTTTTAACCTGTCGAAGTGTCTTGAATTACCGAGATATCGAGTCTGATCGGAACGTCTTGGAGGAGGTCTATTCCTTCGTTGACCGTGAGAGCTTGTCATGGGCTAAGTTGGGACTCCCCTGCAGGGATTGAACTTTGGAAAGTCATGCCCGCAGTTATGGGCAGATGGGAATTTGTTAATGTCCGGTTTACATAACTTGAACCTTAATTAATTAAAATGAATCAACTGAGTGTGTTACCGTGATGGCCTCTTCTCGGCGGAGTCCGGGAAGTGGACATGGTGTTGGAGTAATGTTTGCGCAGGTTGCTCTCTAGTTTCTCGCTCGCGCTTTGCCTCCTCTTCTCGCTCTCTTTTGCGAATAAGTTAGCCACCATACTTGCTAGTCGCTTGCTGCAGCCCCACTTATTTTTACCTTGCCATACCTATAAGCTTAAATAGTCTTGATCACGAGGGTGCGAGATTGCTGAGTCCCTGTGGCTCATAGATTACTATTACACCAGATGCAGGGCCCGATGATTCCGCTCCAAGAGACACGTATGAGCTCAAGTGGGAGTTCTACGAAGACTCACAACGTTACTATGTTTCCTTTCCCGATGATCAGTAGTGGTGCCCAGTTGGGGGTGATTGGGACCGTGTCGCATGTTGGGTTCTCTTTTATTTTGGCGCCGTAGTCGGGCCATGAGTGTTTGGATGATGTAATGTTATTTATGTACTTGATTGACGTGGCGAGTGTAAGCCAACTATGTAATCTCCCATTTCATTATTATATTACATGGGATGTTTTGAAGATTGCCTAACTTGCGACATATGCCTTCAATGCGATTATGTCTCTAAGTCGTGCATCGACACGTGGGAGCTATAGTCGCATCGAGGGTGTTATAAGTTGGTAATCAGAGCCTTCCCCGACCTTAGGAGCCCCCATTGCTTGATTGTTTTTAGTGGCTGAGTTGTGTCTAGAAAAATGTTTTGAGTCTTTAGGAATTATATATCGGAGAGTTTAGGAATTCTTTTTACTTCCCAGTCTCCTCATCGCTCTGGTAAGGCATCCTGACATGCAATTTTGACTCTTCTCTTCTCAAATTTCACTAAAAAAAAATTTAGGATCACGCGGGTATCTTGGAATCGTTCCGATGGTTTTATGATGAGAACATTGACTTGGTGCCTCCTGTCAGGGGTTTAGTGGAAGTGTCCTGAGGAGTTGAGCTCTGAGGTGTTGTCGTCATAATTTTATCGTTGCAGTTCTGGAATACCTGAGTTTAGTACGCCGACATCGAAAATCTCTTTTATGCAGTTCGTTGGTGAAATAACCTCGACGCCACCCAGTACTGGGGCGGGAGTTCGGGAGTATCGCCATAACTTGTATAACGGATGCTTTTTGAAGGTTGAGGTAGATGATTTCCGAAGGTTTCTTGGTTATGTGTTGAAGGATGGATACAGTTGGATGTGGGATTTGCTAGTTTGGGTGAGATATTATGCTTCCCCTGTATTCCCAACACCTGATTGCATAACCGGAAAGGTTTGGGAGTTTCATAGGTGGGAATTCAAGTAGCTCGTAGGATATCTTCCCGACAGATGTATGATATGAAATTGGGGTTCAACGTCTAGTGGTCCGCCTATTCACGGTCGGTTTTACAGTGGTCTCGTTGTGTCTTAAAGAGTCCTTGGCTATGCCGACTCGGGGGCGCTTCGTATGTCATGTGCACTGCCTTGTACATGATGGTGCTGTACGATCGAGCCCGTGTAGGCCCCACCATGAAAATATCGGACGAAATCTCTATTATATGTTTGTTCTGGCTTATTCCGCAAGCCAATCCTTTGTTGTTGTTTTTGATTTGTGGTATTCGAGTTGCTTCGAAGTCAAATGTTGATTCCATACCTTCCCTAAGCAGTGTTCTCATACTCCGATGGGAATACAAATCCTTCATGTTCATCAAGATGGCTTTTGCCAATCCTTTTTAACCGGTGTGTTTCTCTTCAAGTGGATTCGATCACTTCAACATTTGCAAGATCCAATCTCAGCTCTTCTCAACGGTGTTCGTTTCATTCTCAACGGTGCTTTCCCACCCTCCCTCCCTGGTTTTTCTTCGAGGACTTGGATTCCTTTATCAAATATCCATTTTATTATGGAAGTCTCTCCATTCTTTTTTTCCTTCAATATTCTTATCCGGTGATTGTCATGAAGATTCTAACGGAGCTTCTAGTTTATCATTCTTTGTTCTTTTATATTCTCCGGTGGAACCAATTCAAGCATTGAAGATCATATTCTTTTCCTTATTTCAAATGCCTTCTCATACCGGTGCACCTCATAATAATTCACTTCTCGCTATTCATTTGTTCCGGTGTGCTCAAATTTTCTCAAAGGCTCGTCTTGTCATTCAAGATCCTTTCAAGATCTTTCGAGATTGCTATCTCATTCATGCCATTTAATTCAACCGACGCAATCCTCTCTTTTAAAACATTTCAACGGCGTTTCTTTTGAGTGGGCCCTAACCCATAGGTCTTTTCCCAGGATCTTACCTGACTCTTCTTATTTTCTCGGAGCTATCCACAAAATTTCTTTTGAAGTTTGACATAAGAATGAATTTTTCATCAGTCAAATGCTTTCTCTAAGATCTGTCGAATTTTTTTTTATCATTGGCTCAACCTCTTTGTTTTCATTCTCCCGGAGTGTCTAAATAATTCATGGTGGTGTTTCTCGTTGTCATTCTCAGATTTTGAAGACTGAAGAAGAGTTTCTCTTTAATCTTGCTCCATTCTCTTCAAGATTCATGATTCTAGCTTGTGGCCATCCTCTCGTAATTGTTTTGATCGTGAGAATTCTTTTCACCCATCCGGAGCAATTCAGGAGCCTTTTCAGTTTGTTCATCCGGAGCCCATCATCTAAGATTTATTAATTCTTAGCTTTCAGTTATCATTCTCCAATCCTACCGGTGCATCGTTCAAGAGATCTCTAATCGGCTCGTGATCTCTTCATTCTCATGGGTCTAAATTCTCTCAAGCATCTTCATTTATTTGCTAATTCTTCCCGGTGTCTTCCTTATCTTTTCTTTGTTCATTTTTAATTCTTACGGTGGTTCGTTCAAGAGTTTTCTTCCTTCGTGTATCATATCTATGCATTCGTGCTTTCCAAATTCTACCGGTGGATCGTTGAAGACTTTCTCAAGTTTGCGCCATATCTATCTTAATCTTTCTACGAGAATAAGTGGTATGCCAAATCCGTTGATGGTCATCAATTTAATTGGTGAAGGATATGCATAACGTAATTCTTGTTCTTGCTTCATCCAAGTAATTAATTCTTTATTCCGGAGGCCCATCAAATTCTCGGTTTCACTTGATTCATTTTTCGTTCCCGGAGTTCCAAGATCTAATTATCACGGAGATCCATTTAAATCATTACAAGGTTTCACTTTGTGTTTTGAACTTCTTTTTCTTTTCGTTTGATACTCCTTCTCGAAGTGTTCATCGAGATTCTTTTCTAAAGGGCCCAAGCATTCTTCATCTTGCAATCCGGAGTTCAATTCTTTCTACCGTATCATTTGAGGTGGTATTATGTCATTCTTGATGATTTCCCTATGCGGTTCATGACTCACATGTTGTCAATATTGAGATATCTTAAATCCATCAAGCTCGTCATGGGAGTTATCTTGGGTTATATTTCACCTAAAGCCTTCCCTAAGGATTGTTGCTATCTATGGTGCTCATAAATGATCCAAGATCTTCTTTATCCTCCCGGTGAAATACTTTCTCGTCTCCTTGTTCAAATAAATACAATTCTTTCCCGTGAGTGGCAGATTGTCACCTCATAATTTTGAGATGTATTTCATAAGACCATATCAAGATTATTCTTTTTGTTGTTGGTTTTCAACAACTACATTCTAGCATTTGTTGTAACTGTGCTCTCTCAAGATCTTGTTTCCCTTTGTTCCGGAGTCATTGTGATGTTGCTCTTTTCAACCCATCATCTCGTTTGTCAAAGATCATGTTCTTTTCGTGCTTATCCATTTAACCGGAGTGTCATGTCCTCTGCTCAAGTTCTTTTCATCTTATCTAGTCTTGAATCACTTTTCAACCGGAGTGTTATTCGAATTTGGTCTTCCTTGATCCCCTTCCTTAACCGGCGTGTTTTCAATATATATCTTCCCTTCAACCTCAAGGTTTTTCGCAAATGTTCTTTGTCCCTCTTTGCCAACGGAGTGTTTTCGACCTTGTTCACCTTCGTTGTATTCTTTTTTCGAATTTGTTCAACCTCTCAAGGTTCTTTGGTTTCATTCGTTTGTCAAAGAAGCAACTTAGTTTTACCTCTCCTCTCTTCCTTCCGTTGTTTCCCCGGTGCCATTCTAGATCTCAGGACGAGATCCTCTCGTAGTGGTGGAGTGTTGTAACGCCCCGTAACCGATGTGCCTATTGTCGTCCTGTTATTCGCCGTCGTTGCCATGTCATTTGCTTGCGTGTTGCATCTTGCCATGTCATCATGTGCATTGCATCATCATGTTTTTCAAAACTTGCATCCGTCCCGGTCTCCTCGTTCCGTCCGTTGTCCGTTCTGAGCCCAGACACACTTGCACGCGCCCGCGGCATGTCCGAAATATTATTTTATAAGTGGCCGGAAAATGTTCTCGGAATGGGTTGAAAGTTGACATGCGGTGTTGTTTTGTTGTCAGTAGACCGCCTGCCAAGTTTCATCGCATTCGGAGTCCGTTTGACGTCCCAACGGATAAATATAGCGGCATAGTAGCCGGTCTAACGTCGGACGTTTTCGGTCTCCGGAAACAGTTGCCGGGCTGCACTCCTCTCCTCTCATCTCAGCCCAACCTCTCTTCACAGCCCACTAGCCCACCTATCTAACCCCCTCCGCTCCGGGTCATCCGATCGAGATCGAACGGCTCCGAGACGGCCTCAAACCCCCAATCCTAGCTCCTCCTGCCTTATATAGACCCCCTCCATGCCATTTTGGGCCTTCTCGTTCCCCCTCCTCGAAATCCGCGCCCCCAATCATGAGCCAGCCGCCTCCCACCTCCTCTCCTCTATTTCCGGCGCCGGCCACCCCTCCACCGCCAATTGGCGCTCTCTGATTGGCTGCGCCGCCACTCAGCGCCGCCCGTGGCCAGTGGCAAGCCGCCACGTCGCCTCCCCGTGCCCTCCATCGCACCGCGGCCCTCCAGGCCCGGTCGCAGCTCGCCCGGCCAGAAGTGGCCCGCCGACGGACCCCGCTCGCCCCGAGCCCCTCCAACCTCCCGCGCCTGGATCGGACAGCGCCCGATCTCCATCGCCGCCGCCTTGCACTCGCCGGCCACCGGAGCCTCGCCGCCGACGAGCACCTCCGACCTAGGCCATTGCCCCGCGCCCCCTCTCCTTTCTTCTCCCTCCGTTTCTCTCGCTCTGCTCCTCACCAGTGTCGCCTCCCTGCAGGAACCGCCGCCGCCATGGGAGTTCGCTGGAGCCGGAGCTCCCTCGGCGTCGCCCTCGCCTCCCGCCGCTGGATTCGCCCAAAAACTGAGCCGCCACCTCCGGATCCGTCATCCTCCGACGCCCTTCGCTCGGGCCCGCCGCCACCTGCTCGGCGGAGCGCAGGAGTCGTCGCCGCCTCACTCGATCGGGAGGTCCCCGATCCGCACCTGCCTGTTGACCGCGTGTGGGCTAGCCCGTCTCTCCAGCCAGGCCCAGCCACTTCTCTACTACACCGCGCCAGCCCAGCGCACCTCTCCTGGCTACCTCTCCACAGTTCTGGGCAAGGCCCATGGTGAGAACAGATGCGGCCCGTGCCATGTTTTTTCCCAATTCTACGAGTTTAGCTATTTTTTTCCAGAGACAACAGTTTTACAGAAAAGACCTTCAACTTCATGCATATAATAACTCAGAATTGGTGCATCGGTTTAAAATGAATTATACATGAAAGTTGCTTAGAATTTTGTGTAGATAAATAATATCGAACTTTCATCTATGTTTAAAATGCTTAAAATGTTGTTTGGTTAAATTTTCTCCTATGCCATGTTAAAATGATTTAATTCATAACTAATTAACCGTTGCTCCGAATCTAACAAACTTTATATGTAAATGGGGTAGAATTTTGCCTAGTTTAACATGGTGCACTTGTTTTGCATGTTTAATAACTCTAAAATTATGTTTAGGGCAGAACAGTACCAAACCTAATATATGCATATGGGGATTTACCGGAAATGTTGTTCGTTGCTTCCGGCCTCATTTAAATTTGACTAGATAGGTAGTTTTACTTTGCTTCACCCGCTTTCCATGTTTAACAACATTTAATATTGTTGGGTACATAAACGAGAGAGAACTAAATAAGTCATGTGGTGTTTCATTAATATGCAACGAAGTTTCATATTGAGCTCCACTTAATTTGTAGGATTGTTTGTGCACTTTGCCATGCCATGCCTCTTTAAACCGGACATGCATCATAATTGTTTGTGCATCATGCCATGTCTATGTGGTGGTTGTTTACTATGTTGTGTGCTTCTTTTCCGGTGTTTGCTTCTTCGGGTTGGTTCCGATAACGTCGCATTGTGAGGACCCGTTCGTTTACGTTCAGTTTGTCTTCTTCATGGACTCGTTCTTCTTCCTTGCGGGATCTCAGGCAAGATGATCATACCCTCGAAATCACTACTATCTTTGCTATGCTAGTTTGCTCGCTCTTTTGCTATGCCAATGCTACGATGCCTACCACTTGCTTGCAAGCCTCCCAAATTGCCATGTCAAACCTATAACCCACCTTTATCCTAGCAAACCGTTGATTGGCTATGTTACCGCTTCGCTCAGCCCCTCTTATAGCGTTGCTAGTTGCAGGTGAAGATTGGAGCCCGTTCCTTGTTGGAACATTTATTTACTTGTTGGGATATCATTATATTGCCATGTTATCTTAATGCATCTATATACTTGGTAAAGGGTGGAAGGCTCGGCCTCTCGCCTAGTGTTTTGTTCCACTCTTGCCGCCCTAGTTTCCGTCATATCGGTGTTATGTTCCCGGATTTTGCGTCCCTTACGCGGTTGGGTTATAATGGGAACCCCTTGATAGTTCGCCTTGATTAAAGCTTTTCCAACAATGCCCAACCTTGGTTTTACCATTTTCCACCTAGCCTTTTCTTTCCCTTGGGTTCTGCAGACTCAAAGGTCATCTTTATTTTAACCCCCCCGGGCCAGTGCTCCTATGAGTGTTGGTCCACCTGTCAGCTACCGGTGGCCACCAGGGGCAACTGTGGGCTGGCCTACCCGTACCTAGGACAATCTGAGTGTGCCCTGAGAAAGATATATGTCCAGCTCCTATCGGGATTTGTCGGCACATTCGGGCGGTGTTGCTGGTCTTGTTTTAACCTGTGGAAGTGTCTTGAATTACCAAGATACCAAGTCTAATCGGAACGTCTTGGGAGGAGGTCTGTTCCTTCGTTGACCGTGAGAGCTTGTCATGGGCTAAGTTGGGACTCCCCTGCAGGGATTGAACTTTCGAAAGTCGTGCCCGCGGTTATGGGAAGATGGGAATTTGTTAATGTCCGGTTGTAGATAACTTGAACCTTAATTAATTAAAATGAATCAACTGAGTGTGTTACCGTGATGGCCTCTTCTCGGCGGAGTCCGGGAAGTGGACACGGTGTTGGAGTAATTTTTGCGCAAGTTGCTCTCTAGTTTCTCGCTCGCGCTTTGCCTCCTCTTCTCGCTCTCTTTTGCGAATAAGTTAGCCACCATACTTGCTAGTCGCTTGCTGCAGCTCCACTTATTTTTACCTTGCCATACCTATAAGCTTAAATAGTCTTGATCGCGAGGGTGCGAGATTGCTGAGTCCCTGTGGCTCACAGATTACTATTACACCAGATGCAGGGCCCGATGATTCCGCTCCAGGAGACGCGTATGAGCTCAAGTGGGAGTTCGACGAAGACTCACAACGTTACTATGTTTCCTTTCTTGATGATCAGTAGTGGTGCCCAGTTGGGGGTGATTGGGACCGTGTCGCATGTTGGGTTCTCTTTTATTTTGGCGCCGTAGTCGGGCCATGAGTGTTTGGATGATGTAATGTTATTTATGTACTTGATTAACGTGGCGAGTGTAAGCCAACTATGTAATCTCCCATTCCATTATTATATTACATGGGATGTTGTGAAGATTGCCTAACTTGCGACATATGCCTTCAATGCAATTATGTCTCTAAGTCGTGCCTCGACACGTGGGAGCTATAGTCGCATCGAGGGTGTTATAGCTCCGTAGATGCCCCCAGAAAGGGTCTTGCCGGGGTCTTGTGGCCATCCCCAGCAAGGGTCGTGCCGGGGGGTCTTTGTCTGCCCCCCGCAAGGATCTTGCCGGGGGCCTTCGTCTTCTGGTTTCGATCTAGGCTTGCAGGCCTTTGGTTTCCACAAAGATGGGTATGCCACCATGCAGGCGCTCCCGAGCCTTGGTCTTGAAGTTGTCGATGGCGTCATAACACTCAGGCTCAAGGGTGGCGGTCTTGTTGGTGTTGGGCAAGTTGCCCCGACAAGGCTCTTATCGGGTCTACGTAGGCCGCGCCGGCAAGGCTCTTGCTGAGGGAAGACCATCTTGTCCCTTTGCTCTTTATGCTTCTGCTTGAGTGCTGCCTCGACACCCTTGTATCTTTCCTTCTTCTGCCCCGCCAAGCATGGACACAGGTGTGGCTACGACTTCCCATGCACAAGTAAAGGGGTACAGAAAGGCCCCTACTTTTGTACACCGACAGGAGCCCCCGGGCCTGGGCCACACATGAGCGCAGAGCATTGTTGGGCCAGGCCCAGAACGGTGCGCGGGCACGCGTGGCAGAGTATAAACTATGGTAACTCCCTCACCAGTTGCGCTTCCCCACGACCCGCATTGAGTGCGTGACCAGAGGTCATGCGTGGGACGGTTGCAGCGTGCTTGCCTCACTTGGAGATGAAAAAAGTGAAGAGGCTGTCCGCGTCTTCCCCATAAAAAAGAGGAAGCCGCAGGGGCGAGACTCATTTACCCTCCATGCCTTATCCCATCTTGGAACCTCCGTTCCCCTCTTCTTCACCAAGTGCGAACCGAAGCTCTCGCCTCTGCTCGCCATCGCTGCCGCCACGCCCCCATTGCCCTCGATCCCTTACTTCCTCTCAGCCGCCATGGAGCCCAAGAGAGGCAAGGGCAAGGGAGTGGCCAAGGACGGCAGGGAGAAAGAGGCACCGGAGAGCGAGTTGGTGGAGATGCGGATGCAATGCGACCTCTTCACCTCGACGGTCAATGCGCTCACCCTCAAGGAGAAGTTCAGGCCCCTGTGGGGGACAGAGACGTCGGGGCACCCCGGCCCAAATCGGTACCCCTTCTTTGTCGATTACTTCTCCTGCGGGCTCTGCCCCCCATTTTTCTAATTTCTTCAACGACATCATGCACACCTACGGCTTCCACCTTCTGGATTTTATGCCGAATGTCGTGGCGTGCATGGCCTTCTTTGCCCATCTCTGTGAGGGCTTCGCTGGAGTACACCCCAGCACAATGCCCTTTCGGCACTACTTCACCCCTCGCATCCAGCCAGGGGGCGCCATCTCTAGCTGCGTCATCTACATCCTGAGGACCCAGAGCAGGGGCACATACCCGGAGGGTGCCTGGAAGGAGAGGTGGGAAGAGTGGCGGGGCCGGTGGTGCTGGATTGTGGAGGAGGATCCGCAGGAGTTCTTCCGGGTCCGTCGGGAGCCGCCGGTCCGCAGAAAGGACTAGGGCGATGTGGATGCCAATGACAAGAAGCTCACAGTCTCTACCACAATAAGGGGAGGCCGGCCTGGGATTTCAGGAATGCCGCATTGCCCCGCTGCACAATAAGAGGAGGCCGGCCTGGGATTTCACGAACGCGGCCGACATCATGTGGATCCGCCCCGTTCTGAATCACAACTTCATGGTGCTGCAGCAGGCCCACCTCTGCTAGAGGTTTTTCAGCTCAAGGTTAACGAGGTTGGCAGGGCCAAGAGGACCGGCAAGGCCGAGAAGACTGGCAAGGCTGGCAAGGCCGACAAGTCTCTGTTCGGGTTGCTGGTGGAGGTGGTCCCGCTGAGCAACAACTCTTGCCAGACCACCATCATCGCCATGATGCCGGTCTTCAATGCGCACGGCCTCGACCCAACTACGGCCGAGCCAGATGCAGAGTTGGTGCAGGAATTCTTCGACAACTTTTCGGAGAGGTATGTTCGCAATGAGCCACAACTCATCTGCGACACCACCAAGCAGGAGCTAGTGCACATCGCCGCCCGGGCAGAGGAGGCAGCGCTTGCCGAGAAGGTCGGCAACCTCGGCACCGTGGAGGACGAGGCCCACGTGGCCGCAGAGGAGAGAAAGTTCGTCGAGTGGACGGGAACTGCCAGGGGGTCCAGCAGCACCGGCACTGGGGTACCCCTTGTTGAAGACATGGTCGAGGAGTCGGCCGAAGAGGAGACCGAGGAAGATGACCCCATGCCCTAGGGAGAAAACGAGTCCTATGACGGGCTAGCTCCGGCGAGCCGGTCCGGCCCGGCAGGACCACACAACAGCAACAGGCCCAGGCGCAGCCCGCGCACGAGACGAGGGTTGCGGCAGCGAAGAAGGCCATGGCCACTGTTTCTTCCTCATCCAAGTGGCGTAGGATGCCTTCCCCTTCCTCTTCATCCACGGACGCCGCCCCAGAGGCCGACTTCGACCTTGGGTCCTTCAGTCCGAAGAGAAAGAGCAGGCCAGTAGAGGAGGATGAGTAAGCATCACGCCCTTCATCATTTCTGACCCTCAGCCTGTGCCATCTTCCCTGACTTGATCTTATCTTTACAGCAACACAGTGACACTGGCCCAGAGGGCGGCGAAGAGGGCCAGGGCTTCGATGGGTGACAAGCCCTCGGCGAGCACTCCATGCACGCCAGTGTTGGTGGTTATCAGCCCGGACAACAACCCTCTATGCAGCCCCCGCTTCAGCCCCCAGCATGAGTTGCTCATTCACTCCCCAGCATGACACTGTCACACAGGATATGTCATTGGCTACAATGCTACAAGTTCCTCATGTCAAAGATCTTCTTCAGAAGAAGACAACAACCGAGAGGGCTTCTATTAAAGAGGCTCTAAAGTTGGTGCAACTAGAAATAGACGCGAACACTCCACTGTATGAAGGTTGCAATCCTAAGCACACCCGCCTGCATGTCACGCTTAAACTTCTGGACAATAAGGCAAGATTCAAGAGTACAAATGCAATTCTGGATGCCAGATTAAATATTTACACAAAGTATTGCCGAAGGGGAATTTGTTGCCTCGTAGTGTAGATGAGGCGAAGAAGATCTTGTGTCCGCTAAATTTGCCGCATGTAAGATATCACTGTGACGCCCCGAGACCGACGCGCCAGGTGTCCTCCAGTTTTTCGTTGTTGTTGCCTTGTCTTTCGCTCGCATGTTGCATCTGGTCATGTCATCATGTGCATTGTATCATCATGTTTTCAAAACCTCAATCCGTCCCGGCCTGCCCGTTCTGAGCCCAGACATACTTGCATGCGCCCGCGGCACGTCCGAAATGTTATTTTATAAGTGGTTGGAAAATGCTCTCGGAATGGGCTAAAAGTTGGCATGTGGTGTTGTTATGTTGTAGGTAGACCGCCTGCCAAGTTCCATCGCATTCGGAGTCCGTTTGATGCCCCAACGATTATCTATAGCGGCAATAGTAGCCGGTCTTTCGTCGGACATTTCGGTCTCTGAAACAATCGTCGGGCCTCTCTCTCTTCTCTTCTCTCAGCTCGAGACCGTCTGCATAGTCCACTCACTGCCAGGCCCAACCTAACCTCTCTCGTCAGGCCACGACCCTCCTCGCGTGCGCGTCCAAAAAACCTCCCCGAACCCGACCGGGCACTCGTGTCCGTTGAGTCCGGATCGTCACCCAACATCCCCAAAATGTCTTTGTTTATTTGTTGGGCTCACCCACCTAATTTTTTCTTGACCGTCTGATTTGAATCGGAGGGCCAAAATGCACCCCAAATCGACCTGCTATATATACTTGAGGTCCAACCCTAAAATTAGGAGGCTTGTTCCATCCACCCCTAGCCGCGCCGCCACCCACTCAGCATCTTTATCGGGTTTCCACCAGGTCCACCCACCTCTCCTCGATTTCAGTCACCGGCCAATCACCGTCAAACCTACGCAACCAGTGCTCTCCTTTGTATCCTCTAGCCTCTCGATCTCTCCCTACCAACCCGAGCCTGCCCCTCGATCCACCCATCCACCTCGAGCACCCGTAGGTGCCTCTGCTCGCGTGCCACCGGAGCCCCGAGCCGCCACCGCGTCGTCCTCCGTCCTCGCAGCCGTCTTCGCCTTTGACCATAGGAGCTCCCCCCGAGCGGGAACGCTCGCGCCCGAGGCCCAGCTGGCCCAAGCTCCTCCTCCTGCAGCACCGGGGCAGCAGGGCCACCCTCTTCCTCACCTCGCATCACGCCCTCGTCGGTGACCATGAAGGAACATCATCGCCACTCCGATCTGTTGCGGCGCCGTCGCTGTCGCCGGGGAACGCCGGTTCCATCCATCCCCGTCTGCTGCTAGCCCCGCCTTTGCTTCGAGTCTCCCACAGTTGTCCTCGTCCACGCCCTTAAGGCATCGAGCGAGGACCTCGCCGCCCGGACCTGCTTCCTCTGCCTCGCCCAAAGCCGCGTCCTCGCCGGGAACCGTGACCTCCGCCTCGGATCCGTCGGCTTTGTCATGTTCTGGGTCTTCCCCGCCTCAAGCTGCGTCGCCCTCGCCGGAGAACGCGCCAATTCCGCCGTTGTCGTTCTGCTTCGTGCGGACAAGGATGCGTCACCCGAGGGAGCCCTCCTCTGCTTCTCCTTCGCTAGAATCGTGCCAAGTCCGGTGCCCCTGCTTCCTTGAGACCTGTGTCGCCGGATCTCATTGCATCATCCTCGGATCCACCCATCTTCTATGCTCCCCGCTTCTCCGTGCCGTTACCTCGCCAAGCCACCAAGTCCCTCGCCGCGCTGCATCTTGTCTGCGGCAAGCGGGAGTTGCAGTCGCTGCAGGTCGCTCCGTTGATCCGACCTCCTCCGCCCTAATCACGTCAACCGGTCGGGCCAGCCGAACCCGCTCGGTCCTACCGGCTCGCACGAACCGGTCTGGCCCGATCCGTCCAAACCAGCCCCGACCTCTGCCCATCTTCAGCAGGCCCGTTCGGCCCAGGGTGAGCGTCCTCATGCTATCCATCGCCCTGGACAAGATTTTCTCTCTTACGCATGCTCCTGTGCAGCCCAGTTCATCCCAGATCCAGCCCAGTGCATGTTTTTTTTCCTGTCTACGAATTTATCTTTTATTCCAGAGACAGCAGTTTTGTAGGAAACCCCCTAAGATTCATGCATTTAATAACTCACAAACTGTGCATCATATGTATAAACTTTATATATGTAACTTGCTTAGAATTTCATCAGGTTTCATATTAGGCCACTTTCATCTATGTTTAAAATATTTAAAATGGTGTTTGACTAATTTTGCTCATATGCCATGCTAAAATGCTTTAATTCATAGCTAATTAACCGTAGCTCGGTTTTAATTAATCTTTATATGTAAATGGGGTAGAATTTTTCCTAGTTTATCACGGTGTACTTACTTTGCATGTTTAACAAATCTAAGATTGTGTTTAGGACAGAACAACACCAAATCTAAAATATGCATATGGGGATTTACCGGAATTGTTTTTCGTTGTTTCCGGCCTCATTTAAACTTGCCTAGATAGGTAGTTTTGTTTTGCTTCACCTCTTGCCATGTTTAACAACATTTAATATTGTTGGGTACATAAATGAGATCGAACTAAATAACTTGAATGTGGTGTTCCGTCAAGATGCAACTCGTTGCATATTGAGCTCCACTTAACTTGTAGTATTGTTTGTGCACTTTGCCATGACATGCTTCATTTAACCGGACATGCATCATACTTGGTTGTGCATCATGCCATGGTTATGTGATGGTTGTTTACCATGTGGTTTGCTTCTTTCCGGTGTGCTTCTTTGGGTTGGTTCCGATAACGTTGCGTTTGTGAGGATCCGTTCGACTACGTTCCGTTGTCTCCTTCATGGACTCGTTCTTCTTCCTTCCGGGATCTCAGGCAAGATGACCATACCCTCGAAACCACTTCTATCTTTGCTTGCTAGTTGCTCGCTCTATTGCTATGTCGCGATACCTACCAGATGCTTTATCATGCCTCCCATATTGCCATGTTCAGCCTCTAACCCACCTTGTCCTAGCAAACCGTTGTTTGGCTATGTTACCGCTTTGCTCAGCCCCTCTTATAGTGTTTTTAGTTGCAGGTGAAGATGAAGTTTGTTCCTTTTTGGAATATGGATATGTTAGGATATCACAATATCTCTTATTTTAATTAATGCATCTATATACTTGGTAAAGGGTGGACGGCTCGGCCTTTTGCCTGGTGTTTTGTTCCACTCTTGCCGCCCTAGTTTCTGTGATACCGGTATTATGTTCCTTGATTTTGCGATCCTTACGCAGTTGGGTTATAATGGGAACCCCTTGACAGTTCGCTTTGAATAAAACTCCTCCAACAAGGCCCAACCTTGGTTTTACCATTTGCCTCACCACCACCTACTTTTCCCTTGGGAGTCGCGCTCCCGAGGGTCATCTTTATTTTAACCCCTCGGGCCAGTGCTCATCTGAGTGTTGGTCCAAACTAGAGCCCCTTGCAGTGCCACCTCGGGGAAACTTGAGGGTTGGTTTTAGTTGTACGGATTGCTCATCAGGTGTGCCCTGAGAATGAGATAGGTGCAGCTCCTATCGGGATTTGTCGGCACATTCGGGCGGCTTTGCTGGTCTTGTTTTATCATTGTTGAAATGTCTTGTAACCGGGATTCCGAGTCTGATCGGGTCTTCCTGGGAGAAGGAATATCCTTTGTTGACCATGAGAGCTTGTGATGGGCTAAGTTGGGACACCCCTGCAGGGTTTTGAACTTTCGAAAGCCGTGCCCGCGGTTATGGGCAGATGGGAATTTGTTAATGTCTGGTTGTAGAGAACTTGACACTTAACTTAATTAAAATGCATCAACCGCGTGTGTAGCTGTGATGGTCTCTTTCCGGCGGAGTCCGGGATGTGAACACGGTTCTTGTGTTATGCCCGTGCATCTAGTTCACGCCCGTGCATTGCTTCTCTTCTCGCTCTTATTTGCGTATGTTAGCCACCATATATGCTTACTGCTTGCTGCAGCTCCACCTCATTACCCCTTTCCTACCCATAAGCTCAAATAGTATTGATCTCACGGGTTGGTTCCGGACATGCATCATACTTGGTTGTGCATCATGCCATGGTTATGTGATAGTTGTTTACCATGTTGTTTGCTTCTTTCTGGTGTGCTTCTTTGGGTTGGTTCCGATAACATTGCGTTTGTGAGGATCCGTTCGACTACGTTCGTTTGTCTCCTTCATGGACTCGTTCTTCTTCCTTGCGGGATCTCAGGCAAGATGACCATACCCTCGAAATCACTTCTATCTTTGCTTGCTAGTTGCTTGTTCTATTGCTATGCCGCGATACCTACCACATGCTTTATCATGCCTCCCATTTTGCCATGTTCAGCCTCTAACCCACCTTGTCTTAGCAAACCGTGTTTGGCTATGTTACCGCTTTGCTCAGCCCCTCTTATAGCATTGTTAGTTCCAGGTGAAGATGAAGTTTGTTCCTTGTTGGAACATGGATATGTTGGGATATCACCATATCTCTTATTTTAATTAATGCATCTATATACTTGGTAAAGGGTGGAAGGCTCGGCCTTATGCCTGGTGTTTTGTTCCACTCTTGCCGTCCTAGTTTCCGTCATACCGGTGTTATGTTCCTTGATTTTGTGTTCCTTACGCCGTTGGGTTATAATGGGAACCCCTTGACAGTTCTCTTTGAATAAAACTCCTCCAGCAAGTCCCAACCTTGGTTTTACCATTTGCCTCACCACCACCTACTTTTCCCTTGGGAGTCGCGCTCCCGAGGGTCATCTTTATTTGGACCCCCTCGGGCTAGTGCTCCTCTGAGTGTTGGTCCAAACTAGAGCCCCTTGCAGCGCCACCTCGGGGAAACTTGAGGGTTGGTTTTAGTTGTACGGATTGCTCATCCGGTGTGCCCTGAGAACGAGATATGTGCTGCTCCTATCGGGATTTGTCGGCATATTCGGGCGGCTTTGCTGGTCTTGTTTTACCATTGTCGAAATGTCTTGTAACCAGGATTCCGAGTCTGATCGGGTTTTCCTGGGAGAAGGAATATCCTTCATTGACCGTGAGAACTTGTGATGGGCTAAGTTGGGACACCCCTACAGGGTTTTGAACTTTCGAAAGCAGTGCCCGCGGTTATGGGCAAATGGGAATTTGTTAATGTCCGGTTGTAGAGAACTTGACACTTAACTTAATTAAAATGCATCAACCGCGTGTGTAGCCGTGATGGTCTCTTTCCGGCGGAGTCCGGGAAGTGAACATGGTTCTTATGTTATGGTTGAACGTAAGTTGTTTCAGGATCACTTCTTGATCACATCTAGTTCACGCTCGTGCATTGATTCTCTTCTCGCTCTTATTTGCGTATGTGAGCCACCATATATGCTTAGTGCTTGCTGTAGCTCCACCTCATTACCCCTTTCCTACCCATAAGCTTAAATAGTCTTGATCTCGCGAGTGTGAGATTGCTGAGTCCTCGTGGCTCATAGATACTTCCAAACAGTTGCAGGTGCCGATGATACCAGCGCAGATGACGCAACTGAGCTCAAGTGGGAGCTCGATGAAGATCGTGTTCATTGTGTTGTTTCGTTTTACAGTTGATCAGTAGTGGATCCCAGTTGGGGCGATCGGGGATCTTGCAATAGGGGTGGTCTTTTTTATTTGGTTCCATAGTCGGACCTTGATTGTATTTTGGATGATGTAATGCTATTTTTTTGTATTGTGTGAAGTGGCGATTGTAAGCCAACTCTTTATCCCTATTTAGTACATGGGATGTGTAAAGATTACCCCTCCTGTGACATGCCTACTATGCGGGTATGCCTCTAAGTCGTGCTCCGACACGTGGGAGATATAGCCGCATCGTGGGTGTTACAAGTTGGTATCAGAGCCTTCCCCGACTTAGGAGCCCCTTGCTTGATCGAATCGCTGGCGTTGTTGAGTCTACAAAAATGTTTTGAGTCTTATAGGATTATATATATCGGACAGTAGGATTCTTTTTACTCCTCAGTCCCTTCGTCACTCTGGTGAGGCTTCCTGACGTAGAGTTTTGACTCTTCTCTTCTCAAATTTCATGAAAAAAATTTAGGATCATGTGGGTATCTTGGAATCGCTCTGATGGTTTTGTGAGGAGAACATTGTTCTTGGTGCCTCCTGACATTTAGGGATTGTGGCAGTGTCCCGGGGAGTTGAGCTCTGAGGTGTTGTCGTCACAATTTTATCGTTGCAGTTCTGGGATACCTGAGTTTCGCCGACATCGAAAATCTCTTTTATGCAGTTGTTGGTGAGATAACCTCGACGTCACCTAGTACTGGGGTGGGAGTTCGGGAGTATTGCCATAACTCGTATAACGGATGCTTTTTGAAAGTTGAGGTAAATGATTTCTGAAGGTTTCTTGGTTATGTGTTTAAGGATGGATAGAGCTGGATGTAGGATTTGCTAGTTTTGGGTGAGATATTATGCTTCCCCTATATCCCCAACACCTGATTCCATAACCAGAAAGTTTTGGGAGTTTATAAGTGGGAATTCAAGTAGCTCGGATTCAACGTCTAGTGGTCCACCCAACCACGGCTGGTTTTACAGTGGTCTCGTTGTGTCTTAAAGAGTCCTTGGCTATGTTGACTTGGGGATGCTTCGTATGTCATGTGCACTGCCTTGTACATGATGGTGTTGTATGATCGAGCCCGTGTGGGCCCCACCACAAAAATTTCGGACGAAATCTCTATCATATGTTTGTTCCGGCTTATTCTGTGAGTCAAATCCTTTGTTTTTTTCAGTTGTGGTATTCGAGTTGCTTCGAAGTCAAATGTTGATTCCATACCTTTCCTAAGTGGTGTTCTCATGTTCCTATGTGAATACTAATCCTTCTTGATAATCGAGATTGTCATGTCAATCATTTTTCAACCGGCGTGTTTCCCTTCAAGTGGATCCGATCATTTCAACATCCGCAAGATCACCTCTTGGTTTTCCCAACGTTGTTCGTTCCATCTGTCCCCAAGTTGCTTTTGTTTTTCCCGCCCACCCACCCTTTTCATTCAAGGATTGAGATTTCTTAATCAAGTATCCATCTTATTGATGGGAAGTCTCTCCATTTTTTTCGCCAATGTTTTTATCCGGTGATTCTCAGGAAGATTCTAACGGAGCTTCAAGTTCATCATTCTTTGTTCTTTTTCTTCTGCGGTGAATTCAATTCAAGCCTTGTCGATCATATCATGTCCTTGTTTCAAATGTTTTCCCATGCCGGTGCACCTCTTTATCATTCACCCCTCACTATTCATTTGTTCCGGAGTGCTGAAGATATCTCAAAAGATTCAAGTTTCCATTCTCTATTCGCTCAAGTTCTTTTGAGGATATTGTCTCATTCAAGCCATTTAATTCAACTGATGTAATCTCTCTTTTCAAGCAATTTCTTCAACGGTGTATCTTTTGAGTGGGCCCTAACGTAGAGGTCTTTTTCCCAGGATCTTACCTGACTCTTCTAAATTTCCCGGAGTTATTCTAAAATTCATTTCAAAGTTTGACGTAAGAATGAATTATCATCAGTCAAATGTCTTTCTCCAAGATCTTCAAATTCTTTTCATCGTCGGTTCAACCTTTCTAATATTCATCCCGAAGTACCTCAGCAATTCATGGTGGTGTTTCTCATCATCATTGTCGAATTTTGAAGACCGAAGAAGAGTTTTACTCTAATTCTTATCCGTTCTCTCAAAGATTCATGATTCTAGATTGTTGCCATCCTCTCATAATTGTTTTCGATTGTGAGCATTCTTTTCACCCATCCGGAGCAATTCAGGAGTCTTTTCAGTTTGATTCTCCAGAGCCCATCATCTCAGGAGTATTCATTCTCAGCTTTCAGCTCTCTCTCTCTCTAAATCTTACCGGTGCATCGCTCAAGTATTCTCTAATTAGTTTGTGATCTCTTCGTTCTCTTGTATCAAATCCCCTCAAGTATCTTCATTCATTTTTCAAGTCTTCCCAGTGAATTGTGCCTTTGCTACTCTCTTTTTCAATTCTTACGGTGGTTTGTTCAAGATTCCTCTTCTTACGTTATCATTTCAATTCTTTCGTTCTTTCAAATCCTACCGGTGTATCGTTGAAGACCTTCTCAAGTTTGCGCTATATCTATCTTAATCCTTTCTACGAGAATAAGTTGTATGCAATCCATTGCTTGTCATCAATTTAATTGATGAAGGATAAGCATAACATAATTCTTATTCTTGCTTCATCCAAGTGGTGGATTCATTCTTCTGGAGTGTGTTCACGATGAGTAAATTCTCGGTTCAAGTGCTTCATACTTTACCAGAGTTCTAAGATCTCTCCATTATATCATTTCAAAGCTCCAACGAATCATTGCAAGGCTTCAATCTTATTCTTTGCATCCTTCACTTCCTTTTCATCATTCTTTTATTACAGGAGTTCTTCATGGAGGCTACATGGTGGTTCGCAAGGTTTCTTTTCATTCTTCAATTGTTCTTCAAGATTTCTCTCGGTGTTAAGATCTGCCAAGCTATACTCAAAATTAAACATGGTGTTCAACACATGTCTTGGTTTGAGGAGTTCAAGCATTCTTCATCTTGCATTCTGAAGTGCAATTCTTTCTACCTTATCATTTGAGGTGGAGTTATGTTATTGTTGATAATTTCCCTTCGTGTTTCACGATTCACAAATTTTCAAGAGTGACATATCTAAATCCAACATTTTCTCTTCGCTCAAGACATCTTTTCAACCAATCAACCTCTTCATTGGATATCTTGGGTTATATTTCACCTAAAGCTTTCCCTAAGGATTTTTGCTATTTATGGTGCATATAGATGACCCAAGTTCTTCATTTATCCTTCTGGTGAAATAAGTTCTCGTCTCCTTGTTGATATCAATCCAATCTTGTTTCCATTTATGGAAGAATTTCACCTCATAGTTTTGATTTGTTTTCTATAAGCCCACGACAAGTTTGTTCTTTTCATTGTTGATTTTCCAACAATTCCATTATAACCCTCTTGGAAGGGTGTTTTCCAAGCTTGTTTATGGCAGAAGTTGTCATTTTCTCCTTAATTCTTTCCTTTCCGATGATTCAACTTCTATTCTTTCGTTCCGGATACATAGTGATGTTGCTCTCTTCACCCATCTTCCCATTTTTTGTCAAAGATCGTGTTATTTTCATGCTTATCCATTTAACCAGAGTGTTGTGTCATCTCCTCAAGTTATTTTCATCTTATTAAGTTTTATTTCTCCTTTCAGTCGGAGTGCGGCCCAAATTATATCATTCTTATTCCTTCTCTATCTTGTTTTAACTGGAGTGTTGTGGCTATCATTCCTTTTCTAAGCGGAGTCTCATCCAAGTGCTTTCATATTGCAAAGCTCATATTCTTTACCTTCCATTTCCAATGGGAGTGTTGTCGTAATTGATTTTATCGTTCCTTGTACATCTCGTTTCAACCGGAGTGCTTGCATGTACTTCTTGGCCATTACAACCCTTTTTCTTATGTCTTTCAACCTACAAGGTTCTAGTGAGGTTCCTTGTTCCTCTTTTCTAACGAAGTGTCTTCAACTTTGTTCATCTTCGTTGTATTCTTTCTTTCAATTTGTTCAACCTCACAAGGTTCTTTGGTTTCATCGTTTGTCAAAGAAGCAACTTAGTTTCACCTCCTTTCTTCCTCTTCCGCTTCTCTCCGGTGCCATCCTAGATCTCGGGATGAGATCCTCTCGTAGTGGTGGATTGTGACGCCCTGAGACCGACGTGCCAGGTGTCTTCCAGTTTTTCGTTGTTGTTGCCTTGTCTTACGCTCGCGTATTGCATCTTGTCATGTCATCATGTGCATTGTATCATCATGTTTTCAAAACCTACATCCGTCCCGGCCTGCCCGTTCTTTCTGTTGTCCGTTCTAAGCCCAGACACACTTGCACGCGCCCGCGGCACGTCCGAAATATTATTTTATAAGTGGATGGAAAATGTTCTCGGAATGGACTAAAAGTTGGCATGCGGTGTTGTTATGTTGTAGGTAGACCGCCTGCCAAGTTTCATCACATTCGGAGTCCGTTTGACGCCCCAACGATTATCTATAGCGGCAATAGTAGCTGGTCTTTCATCGGACATTTCGGTCTCCGAAACAGTCGTCGGGCCTCTCTCTCTTCTCTTCTCTCAGCTCGATACCGTCTACACAGTCCACTCACCGCCAGGCCCAACCTAACCTCTCTCGTCAGCCCACGACCCTCCTCGCGTGTGCGTCCAAAAAACATCCCCGATCCCGACCGGGCACTCGTCTCCGTTGAGTCCGGATCATCACCCAACATCCCAAAAACGTCTTTGTTTATATGTTGGGCTCGCCCACCCTAATTTTTTCTCGACCGTATGATTTGAATCGGAGGGCCCAAATCAACCCCAAGTCCACCTGCTCTATATACTTGAGGTCCAACCCTAAAATTAGGAGGCTTGTTCCATCCACCCCTAGCCGTGCCGCCACGCACTCAGCATCTTCATCGGGATCCCTCCCGGTCCACCCACCTCTCATCGATTTCAGTCACCGGCCAATCACCGTCAAACCTACGCAACCGGTGCTCTCCTCTGCATCCTCTCGATCTCTCCCCACCAACCCGAGCCTTCCCCACGATCCACCCATCCACCTCGAGCAACCGTAGGTGCCTTTGCTCGCGTGCCACCGGAGCCCCGAGCCGCCACTGCGTCATCCTCCATCCTCGCAGCCGTCTTCGCCTTTGACCACAGGAGCTCCCCCCGAGCGGGCACGTTCGGACCCGAGGCCCAGTTGACCCAAGTTCCTCCTCCTGCAGCACCGGGGCAGCAGGGCCGCCCACTTCCTCACCTCGCATCGCACCCTCGTCGGTGACCATGAAGGAACATCGCCGCCTGTCGGTGTCAAAACTGATGGATCTCGGGTAGGGGGTCCCGAACTGTGCGTCTAGGCCGGATGGTAACAGGAGGCAGGGGACACAATGTTTTACCCAGGTTCGGGCCCTCTTGATGGAGGTAAAACCCTACGTCCTGCTTGATTAATATTGATGATATGGGTAGTACAAGAGTAGATCTACCACGAGATCAGAGAGGCTAAACCCTAGAAGCTAGCCTATGCTATGATTGTATGTCGTCCTGCGGACTAAAAACCCTCCGGTTTATATAGACACCTGAGAGGTTAGGGTTACACAAGGTCGGTTACAAAGGAGGAGATATACATATCCATATTGCCTAGCTTGCCTTCCACGCCAAGTAGAGTCCCCCCGGACACGAGACGAAGTCTTCAATCTTGTATCTTCATAGTCTTACAGTCCGGCCAAAGGATATAGTCCGGCTGTCCGGAGACCCCCTAATCTAGGACTCCCTCAGTAGCCCCTGAACCAGGCTTCAATGATGATGAGTCTGGCACGCAGTATTATCTTCGGCATTGCAAGGCGGTTCCTCCTCCGAATACACCACGGAAGAATTTGAATACAAGGATAGTGTCCGAACCTGCAAAATAAGTTCCACATACCACCCTAGAGAGAATAATATTTTCACAAATCTAATTTGCTGACTTGTTTTGGCAGCATGACGTTATGTCATGGCCCGGTGATTATTCGAACCTTTCCTTTAACTAGCCCTGCACATAACGCGAGGTAGTTTTTTGACACGTTTTGTCAAAGTAGAGATCGTGTCCCCTTATTACGGGATTCTCATCAATACGGGCGTGGATAATCCAACCGCGCCATCGATTACGGCGCTTGGGGGATAAGCGAGTTTTACCAGGCTAGTGGGGGCGCATAGTTTCGTCCGCCCATGTAAAGGGATCAGGATTCAACTTTTCATACATGCCTTCTTCCTCCTTTGCTCATCCATTTTCGCACACTCGAGCTCTAGCGCCCAAGTCCGCACTTCCCACCTCAACCTTCCCCCACCATGTCTGGAGCGGGAGGCAGGTAGATGGTCTCCTCCGTTATGGAGGGAGACATCAAGAAGCTGAGGAGAGCTGGATACCTACCCGACGACATCGCGCACCAGCTCCCAGATGAGGGGCATCTCATCCCCACCCCCGGGCCCCATGAGAGGGTAGTGTTCCTTACCAATTTCCTCTGTGAACTGGGATTCCCTCTCCACCCATTTGTCCGGGGGCTCATGTTCTACTACGGCCTGGATTTCCATGATCTGGCCCCGAATTTCATCCTCAATATCTCGGCATTTATGGTCGTGTGCAAGGCCTTCCTCCGCATCAAGCCCCACTTCGGCTTATGGTTGAAGACCTTCAATGTCAAGCCGAAGGTTGTGGGCGCCCACCAGGCGGAGTGCGGAGGTGCCATGGTGGGAAAGATGCCCAATGTTACATGGCTCGAGGGCTCCTTTGTGGAAACCATAAAGGGGTGGCAATCGGGGTGGTTCTACATCACCGAGCCACATGACCCTGCATGGGCAGCGGCCCCCGAGTTCCGATCTGGCATCCCCACGCGGCTCACCTCCTGGAAAGAGAAGGGCCTGTCCTGGGGTAGTTCGAGAGAGCTGACCGGACTCCAAACATGTATTCAAAACATGGTGAACAAGAAGCTCAAACTCATCAACGTGGTCCAGGTCATGCTCCACCGCCGGATCCTCCCGTGCCAACAACGGGACTTCAACTTCTGGGAGTTCGACCTGGTGCAACACCGAACTCTGAACAGGCTCTTCGACACAACTCACGAAGATGCTTGGAGGGTGTTGTTCAAAAGCGCCGAGGTCCCCCCTCCCATTATTGAGGATCGCGGATTCAGCGTGAAGCGCCAAGCCAGTGCGGTAAGCTGCTTTACCTTTTACAGGATACTTATTTTTTATGGATTGACTCCATGCGGGATCTAAACTCCCGTACCTTTGACAGGACTGGCAGGAGACGGCCGGACAGATCGACTGTCCGGCTCCTTTGCCCGAAGGCCCAGCGGACGCTCTTCTGGCGAAGATGCTGACTCCGGCTCCTCATACGGTGCTGGAGAAGACCAAGAAGGCAAAGGGAACCCGGACGAGTTCCCGATGCCAGGCGTCGTCAGACTCACCGTCCGATGACTCTGCAGCACACTCCTCCGCCAAATACGAGGAAGAAGAAGAAGATGCTCCCCCTCCAACTGGGGGGGATAAGAAAAGGAAGGAAGCCCCAACTGGGGGGCGAAGGGTCCAAGAAGGGAAGGACTCTCCTTCCGGACAATTCCACTGCCGCCGACGAAGGCGAAGACGAGTGGTTGCCTAGGGCCAAGCCCCTGGGGAGATCATAAGTATTCGGATACCAGAGTAACTCGTAGCATTCCTTTGTCACACTGCTTTCCCTAACGCCGAACATAATTATGCAAGCCGCCACGAGCCAGTATCGATGTATCATCGGACGGCTCCCGGGGCTCGTCGGACATGGATAGCCATCCATTTCCGACCGCCACCTCCCCTCATCGTGCTGACGACACCGAGGTGCTGTATCAAGAGGCACCGGGTAGAGGGGAGACAATCCTGGAGACGCCTCAAGGCGACCGCCCGGACTCCAGGAGCCAAGGGGACGGGGCCCCTGAGAGCTCCGAGTTCGGCTCTCAACCGAACACCGCGCCGGAACCTCCAGTGGTTCCGGGCTCGGGCAGGTGGCCTCCTTCTAAGAGGGGCAAAATGCCTGTGCCGGTGACCTTTGTCCATTCAGAGGCGCCGGACAATCTGCTGGAAGCGCTTCGCAACGCTTCCATCGACGAGGAGCACCGTACTATTATGAGTGCGGTGGTCCATAAGGTTTAGTCGGCCAAGAGCGGATTGACTGAAACATGTGCCAGCCTTCTAACAGGCTTTGAGGTAAGTGTTTTACAATATAGTAAAAATATTACCGCATAGACAGTAGCCTATGATGCTCTGTTTGGTGTTCACAAAGAAAAGCCGAACAGAGGATCAAATAATATCGCAGGAGTCTAATATAAGTATGTCAATATGCATATGCAGGCTTCGCTGCTGGCGTCTGCCGCACTGACTGCGGAGGTCGCCGTACTGAAGTAGGACCTCGAGGGGTCCAAGAAAGAGCTCGGCCTTTCCAAGAGGCAGCTCGAGGAGAACAAGGGTAAGTAATACCCTGTCTATAGATATGTATATATAAGAGAAGACATGATGGCAAAATGATAGGATCAACGTATATTTGCCAGGGGCCACGACCAAGGTTGCGACACAAAAGCAAGCGCTAACCAAGGCCGAAGATAAAGCGGCCAAGGAGCGCACCGAGCAGGAAAAACAAGAGGCTCGGGTGGGCGAGGTGCAGCAAGAGCTCCAGGCACTCGTGACGAAGCATGGGGCGTTGGAGCTTGACTCGAAGACGCGAGAGTCTGAGCTTGTCGCGGCCCTCGAGGGCGTAAAAAGTGCCAAGGCCGAAGCCCAAAAGGCCCTCCAGGAGATCGACATAATCAAGAAGATAACGGTGGGTAAGGCATTCTATATGAAGAGCAAGCATGTAAAAGTAAATTACCGATTACTTACCCGGATTTGGAGCTCTCTAGGAGCATTCGCAGATTTGCCCCGCAGCGTGTCGGATGCCGCACAATTTTACCAGGCCGAGGAGGGAAGCTCAACGGAGAAGTTTTTCTGGTCTCAGTATACTGGGACCGAACACCCGATGCCTCTGAGCGACCAGCTAAAGCACCTGGTCGAGATGCACAAGGCGGCCGAACAGGCCATGAAGGGCCTTATAGTTCGGTTGTGGCCTGGTGATGCCCTTTCGAATAGCTACTTCGGCCTGGTGATGCAGCTTGTATATGCCTACCCATGGCTGGAGGTCGTCAAGCAGTCCGTCTGCATCGAAGGTGCACGCCGAGCTTTTGCCCGTGTGAAGGTGCAGTGGGCCAAGCTAGACGCCATGAAGCTGATCAAGGAAGGGCTGCCGCAGGGCAAGGAGCATCGCACCCCCGAAATTTATTATGAGGGTGTCCTGAAGGGTGCCCGTCTTGTGGCGGACGAATGTTCAAAGGATGTAATATTTTAGTCAACTTGCTCGTGTGATCCTGTATGATGAAAACTTGTTTCATATGTGCTATGCAACACTTGTGTGAATTTAAAATATTACCTTCTGTTTGGCCGTTTATCCAATCTGAGAGATGGCTAGTCCTTGGCTTCTGCCCCCATGCCACGAGTGCTCGGGTGTTCGGGATAAACCTGAGCACTCTTGTTCTCATGTTTGGGTCCTTCGAGGGAGGTACTCAGCACAACGAACAAGGCAACCGGACTAATAATGCTTTATCACTCTCACTTAGCCATAGAATTCTATAATTTTAAATTTCAGCGAAGCCCCTGGTATTCAGAAGGCCGAATTCGGGGCACGATACACGCCTTTAAGCCGGACAGGGCTGGCCCCTCGCCCTAAGAGGCATAAGTCTTTAGGAACTCAAAAACCTCGCCGAACAGCGACCAGTCTCTCGCCTTATCATGACAGTCAGTTTTAGCTTTCTGTACTGAGGTGCTAAGCCCGGCAGAACCGGGGCACAATCACAGTAGTTCTCCTAGTGCTACATTAGCCGATAGAGCGGAACGTAAGGTACCAAAACATAGGAGCCGGGCAAACCCAACATTTGACCAAAGACATGATTCGGAGCTAATGCATATAATGCTATAAGTTTGGGGTGCCGCACTTGTGAAAGTGTTCGGACTTTTCACACCATATTGTGGGGTGCTTGAGCCCCTGGCGTATGGACTATACCAAAGTGTACGGGTGCTAAATGTCATAACTGAACATATGTATTGAAAAAAGAAATGAATAGATAATGCAATAATAAGCTGAAGCTAAGCATTGTTTATTTTAAAAGGCTGTTGTGAAAGAAGAACGATACAAATAGTGCGATAAGTAAGAGATGGGACTATTTGACATGTCCCCCTCCAGGGGCGAGCTACGAGACGATATGTAAGACAGGTATTTTGCTCGTTATAGAGACCACCTGGGAATTTGACGTAGCTTTCTGCCACCTTGGTTGTGGCATCGTGTGTTCGGCGGTTGTACTGCCGGACAGGCCTTCCGAAGAGTGGAGTCCTGAAAGTAGGAAATAATGACAAAATCGGGAGCCCCTAGTGCGGTTGAGCTGCATTTTTGGGCGTGCCGTGGTCATGCCCCTCCCCTTGTGCCCATGGTATTTTCAGAGCGTAGTTATGTACGCGTAGTACAGATTTCGAAGTTTCACGAGGGCTGGGGTTGGGGCCGTATTGCTACGCTTGCTCGGAACATGCCAGGCGGTCTTGTTGTAGGTTACTCCGGGCGCGCTTGACGGTGTCCGGACGTTTAATAGCCGGACTAGAGAATTGCCTTGAGAGGCTGCTTTGTACTTCCACTGCGAGGGCCGCCGTGTGCTCCTCCATTCGGAGAGAGCGCTCGGTGTTTCCATTGACCGTAATGACTCCTCGAGGGCCTGGCATCTTGAGCTTGAGATATGCGTAGTGTGGCACCGCATTGAACTTTGCAAATGCGGTTCGTCCGAGCAGTGCATGATAGCCACTTCGGAACAGGACTATGTCGAAGATTAACTGCTCGCTTCGGAAATTATCCGGGGATCCGAAGACCACTTTAAGTGTAACTGAGCCTGTACAGTTGGCCTCTACACCTGGTATGACGCCTTTAAAGGTTGTTTTTGTGGGTTTAATCCTTGAGGGATCTATGCCCATTTTCCACATTGTATCCTGATAAAGCAGGTTCAGGCTGCTGCCGCTGTCCATAAGGACTCTAGTGAGATGAACTCCGTCAATGATTGGGTCTAGAACCAATGCGGCGAGTCCACCATGGCGGATGCTAGTGGGGTGGTCCCTTCGATCAAAAGTGATCGGGCAGGAGGACCATGGGTTGAACTTTGGGGCGACTGGCTCCAACGCGTATAGGTCCCTGAGTGCATGCTTTCGCTCCCTTTTGGGGATGTGGGTTGCGTATATCATGTTCACCGTCCGCACTTGTGGGGGGAAGCCCTTCTGTCCACTATTGTTCGGCAGTCGGGGCTCTTCATCCTCGTCGCTGTGCAGCCCCTTGTCTCTGTTTTCGGCATTTAACTTGCCGGCCTGCTTGAACACCCAACAATCCCTGTTGGTGTGATTGGCTGGTTTTTCGGGGGTGCCATATATCTGGCACGAGCGATCGAGTATACGGTCCAAACTGGATGGGCCTGGAGTGTTCCTATTAAATGGCTTTTTCCGCTAACCGGCTTAGAGCCTCTGAATCCAGCATTAACTGCCGTATCTTCAGCGTTGTCGCTGTTAATGCGGCTCTTGTGCTTGTTGCGACGTGACCTGCCATTGCTAGCCTTGGTATCCAAATTACTAGGGCTCTTGGTCATGTTATTGCTACGAGCCAGCCGGCTGTCTTCTCCCATGCAAAAGTGGGTCATGAGTGTCGTGAGGGCTGCCATAGATTTCGGCTTTTCCTGTCCAAGGTGCCGGGCAAGCCACTCGTCACGGATGTTATGCTTGAAGGCTGCTAGGGCCTCTGCGTCCGGACAGTCGACGATTTGATTTTTCTTGGTTAGGAACCGTGTCCAGAATTGTCTGGCAGATTCTTCTAGCTGCTAAATTATATGGCTCAGTTCGTCGTCGTCTGGTGGTCGCACATAAGTGCCCTAAAAGTTGTCGAGGAATGCGGCTTCCAGATCTTCCCAACAGGTGATGGACTCGGCTGGCAAGCTGTTAAGCCAATGCCGCACTGGTCCCTTGAGCTTTAGTGGGAGGTATTTGATGGCGTGTAAGTCGTCACCACGGGCCATGTGGATGTGGAGGAGGAAATCCTCGATCCATACTGTGGGATCTATTGTGCCATCGTATGATTCAATATTTACAGGTTTGAAACCTTCTGGGATTTGATGATCCATTACTTTGTCTGTGAAGCATAAGGGGTGTGCAGCGCCTCTATATTGGGCTATATCGCGACGCAGCTCGAATGGGTCTTGCCCGCTGTGTTCGGCCCGACCGGATTTGCTTTTACTGTATCCGGTGTGACGTTTATCGTCTCGCAGAGTGGCGCGCCCTCGTGATCCGTAAATCGATCTTGCATGATTTGCTTTGTCCTCCAATATGTCTCGTAGGTCTGGCGTATCTCCCCATGCCTTTTTATTTGAATGGCATCGGGGTGGAGGCTGAGTTTTTGGCTGGAACGCCTCTCTATCGCGGCCGCGAGGTTGCCGATCAGCCGTATCATACGCTTCTTGCTCCAGTCGAGGTAGCAACCTGCACTTTGGGTAACTCTTGGAGGGGCGCTCAAGTTTATATTCCTCGTCCGCGAGGACTTCAGTCCATCTGTCAGCTAGCAGATCCTGATCAGCTTGAAGCTGCTGCTACTTTTTCTTAAGGCTATTTGCCGTGGCTATAAGCCGGCGTTTGAAGCGCTCTTGTTCGACGGGATCCTCTGGCACAGCGAATTCGTCGTCGCCGAGGCTTGCCTCGTCTTCGGAGGGGGCATGTAATTATCATCCTCCTCTTCTCCATCTACCGCTCTCTCAGGAGGGCTGGCTCCTCCATTCTCCTGTTCTAAATCTTGCTGGAGGGGATTGTTGTTGTCTTCGGCAATATCCAGGGTATTATTATCTCCTGTGCCGGTATCACCACTTTTGCTTTGGCGGGACTTAGAGCGGCGCCGCTGACATCGGCGCTTGGGTTGCTTCTTGGAGGGGTCATCCTCTGCTATCTCGTCGCCATTGCCTTCTTTGGGTGTATCCACCATGTATATATCGTATGATGAGGTGGCTGTCCAGTGCCCTGTGGGCGGTGGTTCCTCTTCGCCTCCCGTATAGTCGTCCATACCGTCGATGTCTTCGGAGTCGAAGTCGAGCATGTCGGTTAAGTCATCGACAGTGGATACTAAGTGGGTGGTGGGTGGGCCTCGGATTTCTTCGTCGTCCGCATCCCAGTCCTGCCGGACATAGTTCGGCCAGGATCCTCCTGACAAGGAGAGAGACCTTAATGAGTTCAGTGTGTCGCCAAAGGGCGAGTGCTGAAAAATATCCATGGAGGTAAACTCCATGATCGGCGCCGAATCGAATTCGATAGGAACGGGCGCAGGCGGTTCGGAGTCCATGGTCGGAGAAGGATCCGACAGTTTAATAACACGGCTCTTGTGCAAGGTAAGGTCGATGTTTGGCTCGATCACCGCTGAGGGTAAGGCCTCCGTGGTGGGGTCTATCCACCCGTCCGCGGAAGGCACACCTGGCTCTGAATTGAGGGTCGGAGCGGCTGCCTATGCGATCTCTTGAACAATATCCGATGGTAGCGCTGGACCGCACTCATCATGACCGTGTGACGCACAAGGCAGAGGCTCGAATCCGTCGAAGATCAAGTCTCCGCGGATATCGGTTGTGTAGTTTAAGCTTCCAAACCTGACCTGGTGGCTAGGGGCGTAACTTTCAATCTGCTCCAGATGGCCAAGCGAATTGGCCTGCAGTGCAAAGCCGCCGAACACGAAGATCTGTCCAGGGAGAAAAGTCTCACTCTGGACTGCATCGCCATCGATGATCGGAGGAGCCATCAAGCCTAGCGGCGACGACATAGAGGAACTCTCAATGAAAGCACCAATGTAGGTGTCAAAACCGGCGGATCTCGGGTAGGGGGTCCCGAACTATGCGTTTAGGCCGGATGGTAACAGGAGGTAAGGGACACAATGTTTTACCCAGGTTCGGGCCCTCTTGATGGAGGTAAAACCCTACGTCCTGCTTGATTAATATTGATGATATGGGTAGTACAAGAGTAGATCTACCACGAGATCAGAGAGGCTAAACCCTAGAAGCTAGCCTATGGTATGATTGTATTTCTTCCTACGGACTAAAACTCTCCGGTTTATATAGACACCGGAGAGGTTAGGGTTACACAAGGTCGGTTACAAAGGAGGAGATATACATATCCATATTGCCTAGCTTGCCTTCCACGCCAAGTAGAGTCCCCCCCGGACACGAGACGAAGTCTTCAATCTTGTATCTTCATAGTCTAACAGTCTGGCCAAAGGATATAGTCCGGCTGTCGGGAGACCCCCTAATCCAGGACTACCACACCGCCACTCCGATTTGTTGCTGCGCCGTCGCTGTCGCCGGGGAACGCCGGTTCCATCCATCCCCGTCTGCTGCTAGCCCCGCCTCTGTTTGGAGTCTCCCACAGCCGTCCTCATCCACGCCCTCAAGGCATCAAGCGAGAACCTCGCCGCCCGGACCTGCTTCCTCTGCCTCGCCCAAAGCCGCGTCCTCGCCAGGAATCGCAACCTCCGCCTCGGATCCGTCGGCTTCGTCCCGTTCTGGGTCTTCCCCGCCTCAAGCTGCATGGCCCTCACTGGAGAACGCGCCAATTCCGCCGTCGTCGTTCTGCTTCACGAGGAAAAGGACGCGTCGCCCGCGGGAGCCCTCCTCTGCTTCTCCTTTGCGGAATCGCGCCAAGTCCGGCGCCCCTGCTTCCCTGAGACCCGTGTCGCCGGATCTCGTTGCCTCAGCCTCGGATCCGCCCATCTTCTATGCTCCCCGCTTCTCCGCGCCATTACCACGCCAAGCCACCAAGTCCCTCGCCGCGCTGCATCTTATCTGCAGTGAGCGGGAGTTGCAGTCGCTGCAGGTCGCTCCGTTGACCAGGCCTCCTCCGCCCTGATCACGTCAACCTGTTGGGCTAGCCGAACTCGCTCGGTCCTACCGGCTCGCACGAACCGGTCTGGCCCGATCCGTCCAAACCGGCCCCAACTTCTGCCCATCTTCAGCAGGCCCGTTCGGCCCAGGGTGAGCGTCCTCATGCTATCCATCGCCCTGGACGAGATTTTCTCTCTTGTGCATGCTCTTGTGCAACCCAGTTCATCCTAGATCCAGCCCAGTGCATGTTTTTTTCGTGGGTGCAAATTTATCTTTTATTCCAGAGAGAGCCGTTTTGCAGGAAACCCCCTAAGATTCATGCATTTAATAACTCACGAACCGTGCATCATATTTATAAACTTTATATATGTAACTTTTTTAGAATTTCATCTAGTTTCATATTAGGCCACTTTCATCTACGTTTAAAATGTTTAAAATGTTGTTTGACTAATTTCGCTCATATGCCATGCTAAAATGCTTTAATTCATAACTAATTAACCGTAGCTCGGTTTTAATTAATCTTTATATGTAAATGGGGTAGCATTTTGCCTAGTTTATCATGGTGTACTTACTTTGCATGTTTAGCAACTCTAACATTGTGTTTAGGACATAACAGCACCAAATCTAAAATATGCATATGGGGATTTACCGGAATTGTTGTTCGTTGTTTCTAGCCTCATTTAAACTTGCCTAGATAGGTAGTTTTGTTTTGTTTCACCTCTTGCCAATATTTTTGGGTACATAAACGAGATTGAACTAAATAACTTGAATGTGGTGTTCCGTCAATATGCAACTCATTGCATATTGAGCTCCACTTAACTTGTAGTATTGTTTGTGCACTTTGCCATGACATGCTTCATTTCACCGGACATGCATCATACTTGGTTGTGCATCATGCCATGGTTATGTGATGGTTGTTTACCATGTTGTTTGCTTCTTTCCGGTGTGCTTCTTCGGGTTGGTTCCGATAACGTTGCGTTTGTGAGGATCCGTTCAACTACGTTCCTTTGTCTCCGTCATGGACTCGTTCTTCTTCCTTCCGAGAACTCAGGCAAGATGACCATACCCTCGAAACCACTTCTATCTTTGCTTGCTAGTTGCTCGCTCTATTGCTATGTCACAATACCTACCACATGCTTTATCATGCCTCCCATATTGCCATGTTCAGCCTCTAACCCACCTTGTCCTAGCAAACCGTTGTTTGGCTATGTTACCGCTTTGCTCAGCCCCTCTTATAGTGTTGTTAGTTGCAGGTGAAGATGAAGTTTGTTCCTTTTTGGAATATGGATATGTTAGGATATACTTGGTAAAGGGTGGAAGGCTCGGCCTTTTGCCTGGTGTTTTGTTCCACTCTTGCCGCCCTAGATTCCATCATACCGGTATTATGTTCCTTGATTTTGTGATCCTTACGCAGTTGGGTTATAATGGGAACCCCTTGACAGTTCGCTTTGAATAAAACTCCTCCAACAAGGCCCAACCTTGGTTTTACCATTTGCCTCACCACCACCTACTTTTCCCTTGGGAGTCGCGCTCCTGAGGGTCATCTTTATTTTAACCCCCCGGGCCAGTGCTCGTCTGAGTGTTGGTCCAAACTAGAGCCCCTTGCAGTGCCACCTTGGGGAAACTTGAGGATTGGTTTTAGTTGTACGGATTGCTCATCCGGTGTGCCCTGAGAATGAGATATGTGCAGCTCCTATCGGGATTTGTCGGCACATTTTTGCGGCTTTGCTGGTCTTGTTTTACCATTGTTGAAATGTCTTGTAACCGGGATTCCGAGTCTTATCGGGTCTTCCTGGGAGAAGGAATATCCTTTGTTGACCGTGAGAGCTTGTGATGGGCTAAGTTGGGACACCCCTGCAGGGTTTTGAACTTTCGAAAGCCGTGCCCGCAGTTATGGGCAGATGGGAATTTGTTAATGTCTGGTTGTAGAGAACTTGACACTTAACTTAATTAAAATGCATCAACCGCGTGTGTAGCTGTGATGGTCTCTTTCCGGCGGAGTCCGGGAAGTGAACACGATTCTTGTGTTATGCTTGAACGTAAGTAGTTTCAGGATCACTTCTTGATCACATCTAGTTCACGCCCATGCATTGCTTCTCTTCTTGCTCTAATTTGCGTATGTTAGCCACAATATATGCTTAGTGCTTGCTGCAGCTCCACCTCATTACCCCTTTCCTACCCATAAGCTCAAATTGTATTGATCTCACGGGTGTGAGATTGCTGAGTCCTCGTGGCTCACAGATACTTCCAAACTGAGCTCAAGTGGGAGCTCGATGAAGATCGTGTTCGTTGTGTTGTTTCGTTTTCTAGTTGATCAGTAGTGGAGCCAAGTTGGGGCGATCAGGGATCTAGCAATAGGGGTGGTCTTTTTTTTATTTGGTTCCGTAGTCGGACCTTGATTGTATTCTGGATGATGTAATGCTATTTTTATGTATTGTGTGAAGTGGCGATTGTAAGCCAACTCTTTATCCCTTCTTATTCAGTACATGGGATGTGTAAAGATTACCCCTCTTGCGACATGCCTACTATGCGGTTATGCCTCTAAGTCATGCTCCGACACGCGGGAGATATAGCCGCATCATGGGTGTTACAATCATGCATCCATAAATGATTGCATCTTATATAGGAATGAGCATGCGAACAAAACTGAGTGGCCAACTTGCAACGATTGCCGATACAAGCCAAGAAAGAAGGAAGCTCGAAAGGTTGTATAGTATATTTCCATTGATTCCTTGCTTGGAGCGTTATTTCTCTAACCCGGGGGAAGAAAAGAACATGACTTGGCACAAGTCTAGAAAGTCTAAAAGTGATGAGATTATGAGACATATCACAGATGGTTATCAATGGAAAGCACTGGATAATTTAGAATAGAATTTGTAGCAGAAGCAAGAAACCCTAGGTTGGGTGTCTATGGTGATGGACAAAATCCATTTGGCAACGAGAGGAGCACACATAGTACATGGCCCGTATTTGTATCGATGTAGAATCTCCCGTCCTGGCTCTGCATGAAACAAAAGTACATACACATGGTTATGCTAATTCAAGGGCCAACCCAACCTGGCAGTGATATCAACACATATCTTGAGATATTGAAGGAGGAGTTAGAAATATTATTGTCGGGGAAACTGATCCACGGACACCTATGGGGCCGGCGGACCGAGCCCCTTTCGGTTCGGCGGGGGGCGGAGATCACACGAAGAGCAGATCGAGGCGAAGCACACGAGCAGTTTACCCAGCTTCGGAGCTCTCCGGAGAGATAACACTCCTACTGCTGCTTGTTTGATTATCTTGTGTTCTTGCTCCAGAGAGAGAGAGCGTAGTGTTTTTCTGGGTTCCGAACCAGTCGAACCTCCTCTATGTTGCGCATGGGCCTCCTTTTATACGCTAAAGGGGTCACCGACAGGTGGCAACGCAGAGAAGGGTACAAATGTAAAAGGTGAGGTGGTTGGTACAGTTACTTGTACAGTGCACCCTACCTAACCCTGACGGCAGGGGACAAGGGCATTAAATGCCCGTCTGAGTCGCCCAAACAGTGCAGAAAAGGACCGTTAGGGGCGCCACCGTTCGCCACGATGGCGATCTTGTCAGCTTCGCATGCCACTGCGCACCGCTGGCTGCACAGCCTCCTGCCACGCGCGCCTGGAGAGGCCCCCAGAGCGACACGTTGGTGGATGCGCTGGAGCGTGGGCACAGAGTAGCCGCCTGCCGCGGCAAGCGCCTTGCCGCTGCTGTTATCTTGTCGGGTCCGGAAGCTTGTCGCTCACCGGGCCTCGAGGTACCTTGGTTGATCTTCACGGCAAGCTCCTCTTGCCGGGGCCTTGTGAAGAAGATCAAGTCCGGCAAGAGCTATGATGCCCACTCCGGCAAGCGCACGTCTTCGGAGTGCTGCGCTACCGTCGAGGACGCACCATTGAGCTCCACCGGCAAGTGTAAGAAGGCAATGACAGCTCCACCTGAGACCAAGAAGGTGTCCTCCAAGGAGGACGGCACTGGTGGTACCTTCACCATCAGCGCCACTCTTGACCCCAAATAGGAAAGCGCGCTCGTTGCTTTCCTGCGGGCGAATGTCGACGTGTTTGCGTGGCAACCGTCTGATATCCCCGGTGTTCCCAGGAAAGTAATTGAGCACCACCTTGCCGTCTGTCCTCATGCGCGGCCCGTCAAGCAGAAAGTCAGGAAACAGGCAGTGGAGCGCCAAGAATTCATCGCAGAAGAAATCAAGAAGTTGGAAGCAGCAGGCCTTGTCAGAGGAGTGCTCCATCCCACGTGGTGGGCCAATCCTATTGTCGTGCGCAAGGCTAACGGGAAATGGAGGCTTTGTATTGACTTCACTGATGTTAATAAAGCTTGTCCCAAAGACCCATTTCCCTTGCCGCGCATTGACCAGATTGTTGACTCCACAGCTGGATGTGATTTGCTTTCATTTCTTGATGCATACTCAGGATACAATCAGATCTGCATGGCAGAAGAGGATGAAGAGAAAACCGCATTTATCACCCCGTGTGGCACGTACTGCTTCGTACGGATGCCTTTCGGTTTGAAGAATGCTGGTTCAACATTCACAAGGGTAGTCCACCACGCTTTTGAGCCGCAGATGCACAGAAATGTGGAAGCCTACATGGATGACATAGTGGTCAAAAGCAAGAATAGGGCGACCCTGATTCAAGATTTAGCCAAGACATTTGCAAATCTGCGCAAGATCAACCTCAAGCTTAACCCCGAGAAGTGCGTGTTTGGAGTCCCTTCCGGCAAGCTTCTCGGGTTCTTCGTGTCTCAGCAGGGAAAGCCAATCCCGGCAAGATCAAGGCCATTGAGCAGATCGAAGCACCAAAGCGCGTCAAGGATGTACGAAGGCTTGCCGGTTGCGTGGCTACTCTCAGCAGGTTTATCTCTAGATCTGCTGAGCGCCCTCTGCCATTTTTCAAAATTTTGAAAAAGGCAGGTCCAATAAAATGGACTCCGGAGGCGGAGGCTGCGCTGCAGGACTTGAAGAGATACCTGTCCTCCACTCCAACACTTGTCGCAACTAAGCCGCAAGAGAAGTTGCTGCTGTATATAGCGGCAACCAATCAAGTGGTTAGTGTTGCGTTAGTGGTGGATAGGGAGGCAGATGATGAGCCAGCAACCACGGCAGATGCATCCAGCGACAAGCAGGGGGCTTCGCCGACAAGCTCTGGTCCCGACAGAGATGGATCTGCGCAGGAGCATGATAAGATGCAGAAGAGAATGGTGCAGCGTCCAGTTTACTTTGTCAGTTCCCTTCTACAGGGGGCTAGATCAAGGTACTCTGGTGTGCAGAAGTTGCTTTTCGGCCTCCTCATGGCCTCGAGAAAGCTGCACCATTACTTCCAAGCACATGAGATCATAGTCGTCACTCGCTTTCTGCTGAAGAGGATACTGCAAAATCCAGAAGCGACAGGCAGGATTGTCGAGTGGGCGCTGGAACTGTCAAGCTTTGGCCTCAAGTTTGAGAGCACTTCAACTATCCAAAGCAGAGCATTGGCAGAGTTCATAGCAGAATGGACGCCAACACCAGATGAAGAAATTCCAGAGACAAGCATCCCCGTTAAAGAGGCAAGCAAAGAGTGGCTGATGTACTTTGATGGTGCCTTCTCGCTGCAAGGCACCGGTGCGGGCGTGCTGCTTGTCGCGCCCACCGGAGAGCACCTCAAGTACGTAGTCCAGATGCAGTTTCCCAAGGAGCAAGCAACCAACAATACTGCAGAGTATGAAGGATTGCTTGCCGGTCTCAGAATCGCAGCAGACCTTGGGATCAAGAAGCTCATTGTCAGGGGTGACTCACAGCTTGTCGTCCACCAAGTGAACAAGAACTACCAGAGTCCATTGATGGAAGCATATGTTGATGAAGTGAGGAAGCTAGAAGAGCACTTTGACGGCCTACAGATGGAGCATATCCCAAGAGCTCAGAATGACATTGCTGATGGCCTGTCAAAGTGCGCCGCACTAAAGTTACCTGTGGAACCAGGGATCTTTGTGCACAAGTTGACTCAACCATCCGTAACATCATCAGCTGGACAAAACAAGAAGAGGAAGTTGGTTTCTGGTGACTACTTTCCGGCAGAGCTCCCCGAAGCCGCCGCCAAGAAAGTCCCCAAGATCAACACCAAGGATACTGAGGGGCAGTCTGCTCCGGCAAGCCTTATGGTTTGTTCCGTTGAAGCAGACGCTCCCGACAAGTTTTTCTCCGGCAAGCTTGCCGAGGAACATCAAGCTCCGGCAGGGCCGCAAGTCCTTGCCGTAGAAGCGGATGTTCCCGCAGCAGCAGATGTGCCTTTAGTCCTTGTTGTCGAGCCACAAGCTCCAACATGGGCACAGCAAATTGTCCATTTCCTTCAGTCAGGAGAACTTCCCAAAGAGCAAGAAGAAGCGGAAAAAGTAGCCCGGCAGTCAAGTATGTATCAGTTTGTCGATAGCATACTGTAGAGAAGAAGACTCAACGGTGTGAAATTGAAGTGTATTTGCCGGGAAGATGGACAAAAGCTGTTGGCAGAGATACATGGGGGCATATGTGGCCACCACATTGGCGCAAGAGCACTTGCCAGAAAAGCTTTCCGGCAAGGTTTCTTTTGGCAGACAGCCCTCCAGGATGCAACTACACAAGTAACCAAGTGTGAAGCGTGCCAGTTCCACTCCAAACAGATAAACCAGCCAGCTCAAGCTCTCCAGACGATCCCTTTATCCTGGCCATTTTTGGTCTGGGGGCTCGATATCCTCGGCCCTTTCCCCCGAGCTATCGGGGGCTTTGAGTACTTGTACGTCGCAATCGACAAGTTCACAAAGTGGCCGGAAGTGCAGCCAGTGAGGAAGGTGACAACACAGTCAGCAGTCAAGTTCTTCAGGTCAATTGTTTGCCGTTTCAGGATCCCTAACAGGATCATCACCGACAACGACACGCAATTCACGAGCCGCACCTTCATGCAGTATGTCCAAGACCTTGGCGCCAAGGTCTGCTTCGCTTCTGTTGCTCATCCGAGAAGCAACGGTCAAGCAGAAAGGGCAAATGCTGAAGTGCTGCGCGGGCTCAAGACCAGAACTTTCGACAGGCCGCGCAAGTGCGGAAGAAACAGGATCGAGGAGCTGCTAGTGGTTCTTTGGTCGATCAGAACGATGCCAAATCGAGCCACTGGCCAGACGCCTTTCGCTCTAGTCTATGGAGCAGAGGCAGTTCTCCCCACGGAACTCGTATTCGGATCGCCTCGAGTGCTCGCCTATGATGAGCTTGAGCAAGAACAGCTGCGACAAAACGACGCGCTGCTCCTTGAGGAAGATCGTCTTCAGGATGCTGTACGAGCTGCTCGATACCAGCAAGCTTTGCGCCGCTACCATAGCCGCAAAGTTAAGGCCAGAAGCTTCGAGGAAGGCGACCTTGTTCTTCGGCGCGTTCAGTCCACCAAGAATTCCAACAAGTTGACGCCGAAGTGGGAAGGCCCTTATCGGGTGAAACGAGTCACAAGGCCCGGCGCTGTCCGCCTTGAGACCGAAGATGGCATTCCGGAAAAGAAGGTTCCCTCGCACACAAGTTTGCCGTGGGGGAAGGAGAAGATTGTGGTATGGACCAGGCGTCGTTCAAGCAAAGTTTTGCCTTGCCGGGAAGCAAACGACAGAAAAGCTAAGTTGCCAAAGTTTGAGCAATCAGTTTTTAAATTTTTGAGTTATCTTCCTCGAACGACCCTGCTTTGTATGGAAAACCTGTGCGCGGAGGAACCAACTCGTGGCTAGTTGCGCCCTTACTTTGTTTCGAGTCCGCTCAACAACTTAAGTGTGCTGCATCTAGTCGCGACAAGGTTTCTTGTCGGAAGCAGCGCCGCCAGCAGGCTACTGACGTTCCGCACTCAGCGCTCGCGGCTCGGGTGCCTACACCGACAAGTTCCCTAGAAGCGTAGGGTAAAAACATACAAAGGAAGGAATCTAGTAGAGGAAATAACATAGCAATTGATAACAGAAATAAAGTTATGTTACAAGATAACTTGTCGCAGCTCTAACAGACTGTTTTCATAACATGATTAGCAGCGACAAGGGAAAAGAAGAAATGGGCGGCCTAGTCTATGCGATCGCCCTCAACCCTCTTGATCTCGCTCACCTTGTCCACAATGGGTGCGACAAGGGCCTTGAGTGCGTCCCGATCGGCGTCTGGCGGCAAGGACTTGAGGACGTTGGTGAAGATGAGGCCTGGATTGCGGAAGGCCACCTTCATCAGCACCTTCTGGAGAACCCCGGCACAGATTCTGCGCGACTCGTCGGCCAGCTGCTTTGGGATCCTCTCCCGGAGTCCCTGGAGTGCCGTCGCCACGCCCTTGAAGAACAGGCTGAGCTTGGCACTGGGTTGGAGATTCTCGTCGGAGGGATACCCAAAGTCCTCCATCCCCAGCTGCGCCAGCTCCTCATCAATGACTGCGGCAATATTCACCAGACCCTCGGTCCAGTGCTCCACAGTATCTCTGAATGAGTTCTGGGTAACCGCGATGCTCTCCAGCAGCGCCTTGTCAGCCTTGACCTTCTTCGACAAGGTCTTCTCCCGCTCCTTGGTGTTGTCCAGCGTCTGCGTCTGCGTGGCCAGCTTCAACTTCAGGTCTGCATTGGAATCCTTGGCGGCGCTGAGCTCCTTGCCCCTCTCAGCGAGAAGACCTTGCAGCTCACCGTGGGCGGCAGCATCCTTCTCACGCTCACGCTTGAGCGCGGCAAGCTCCTCGCCACTCTTCCGATGTTGGCCTCCAGCTGCGCCACCTTCTCCTCCAGCTCTTTCTTGGCGGCCTCTGCGATTGCGGCAGCGTCCTTTGCTTCCTTGAGCACCCCGCCAAGTGCTTGCTCGCGCTCGGCGAGCTCCTCCTCGTAGCTGTCGAGGTTGGCCTTCCGCTGCACCAATTCGCCTTCTCGCGCGGACTACTTCTCGGCGGCCAGCCTTTGTTCCTCCTCAGCTTCGGCCTTCTCGAGAAGGAAGGCCGTGCGCTCCTCGGCGAGTCGCTCCCGCTCCTGTGCCAGGGACCGGAGAGCTTCTTGATTGTAGCCCCGGAGCTCCTCCGCACGCTTCTCCATATCAACTCCCGCCTTCACGACAAGCTCTTCCCGGGAAGCCAGCTTGGCTTGCCGTGCGCGGTAGAGTGACAGCAGCTTCCGCAGCAGCTGCTCCTCCTCAGGCTCGCCACTGCTGCTATTGGGCGCATCGACCAACGACAGTCCAGCGGAGGCGAGCACCTCCTCATTGAAAGTCTCCCCCTTGACCGGCGCCCTGGAGCTCGACGCCCAGTGTAGCTTGATGAAGATATCGTCGCCGGCCTTCAAATAGGCGCCGGGCTGGGGCTCCTCGGAGCCCGGCTCCGCAGCAGCGGCAGAGGGATCGGTGGTCGGTGCAGCGCCTGGCGCTCCTGCGGCCTCAGGGTCGTCAGTGCGATTGCCCGACTCCTCGTCGGCTTCTACGGCGGCAGCCTTGGCGGCCTCCTCGCCGGCGGTCTCATCAGCACCGGCCCCTTCTTCATTGGCGGCGGCGTCGTCAGTGCTGCCATGCGCGTCTTCCTCGCCAGCGCCCTCTGTCTCCATTGGCTCAGCCGCAGTTGGGTCTGAAGAACGAAGAAGGGAGAAAAATCAATCAAAAATCCAAGAGAAGAAAATCTGAAGAAGAAGAACCCAAGGGAAAGTTTTTGGACAAGTGAATTACCGGTGCCAAGATCTGCAGTTGCGGTCTCGGCCGCCGCAGGATCGATGGTGCTGTCCCTTGCCGGAGAGTTCTCCCTTGCCGGAGAGCGCTCCCTTGCCGGGGACTCCTCCCTTGGCGGCGTAGTCGAAGCAGATGGCACTTCGGGACCAGCTTCTGGGCGCTCCTGATATGGCTGCTCTGCTCCTACACGAATCAACAAGCAAGATATCAACAAAGGAAAAAGCACTCATGCGCGCCTGACAGCAGAAAGCTAACTATGAACTTACGCTGGGGGCTGCGCTGGGGGCTGCTTTGAGGAGTGGTTGCCGGGTCCGTCAAGGTGGTCTCGGACCCACCCCCTGCTGACACGGTGGGGTCATCTTCGATGACAATCACCGCGGCCTTGGCCCTCTTCGTCGCTCTCTGGGCCAGCGTCCTGAAAAGAAAGGAGTTCAGATCGAAGCAAGTCAGATACAAGATAAAAACAGCAAGATTGAAGAACTACAAGAGCACCAAAGAAACTTACTCTTCTTCCTCCTCGTCGGAGCTGAGCGCGGAAAGATCGAAGTCCGGCTCCCCTCCGGTGCGGCGAGGCGGAGGAGTAGGATCCCTTGCCCGCTTGGCGGGGGCGGTGGCGGGGGCCCGGAAAGATCCCGCTCCAGTTGCCGCTGCTGCGTGAGGCGCTCCCGCGGCAACATTGCTTGCCGCGGTAGAGCGTGTCGCACGGCTCGGCGGCTGTTGACCCGGCTGCCGCCCCGCTACGTCCGCGGCCCTGCGAAGACGCCTTCTTAGCAGGGCCGGGGGCTCCGCCTGCGGCAAGCTTTCTGAAGGCTCGGGCTCTTCCTCGCCGGCCTCGCTCGGCTCAGCTTCAGAGCCGGCAGGTTCTTCCTCGCCAATGAACTCCGCGCGCTCGGCGAGGTTTGCCGCCTCTGCTGCCTCCGCCTCCTCCACAGTGAACCCAAACGCGCCCGCGGCAGCTGCGGCCTCAACCTCTTCCGCCCTAGTGGCGATGCGCTGCAGCTCCTCGTTGGTGGTGTCACGGGTGAGGCTCTTCTGCTCGTCAGCGCGGACCGGCACTTCTTCCAAGTTGTCGAAGAACGCTTGCACGACGTCATCCGCAGGCTCTTGCCAAGTTGGGACGATTCCGTGTGAATCGTACAACGGCATCATGGCGCGGATCTGGTCAAGCGAAGAATTATTGCACAATGGAACGACGCCCCTCGCCAGCATGAATGGGTGCTGGGGGTCACGTTTGAACAACTCCAGGAGCATTGCATCCAGCTCCAAGACGGTGAAGTTGTAGTTGAGACCCGGCTGCAGCCTCATGATGTCCGCCGAGTTCTTGAATTCCCAGGCGGGCCTCCCCTTCTCCTACAGGGGGTCGATGCGGTGGCGGAGGAAATGTGCGCCTACAGCGCCTACAGTGAGCCCGGCAAGCCTGAGGCGAAGGATCCTAGTAATGGCGATCTTCAGCCTCTCGTCTTCCGGGGCCACATTGCTCCAGTCATTGCTGCGCACTATTGGAGCTTGGCGCACGGCGGTGAAGGGCTGCGGATTCTCCTCGACGATCCAGCACCACTCCGCTCTCCACTCCTCCCACTTGCTGCGGAGCTCACCCTCCAAGTACGCCTCCTTCTTGCCGACTCTCGAGATCCAGGCGATCCCTCCGGCAAGCGGCTCTCCTCTCTCTACCCGAGGCATGAAGAAGTGGCGGAAAAGGGCAACATTGGGGTGGACTCCGACAAAGTTTTCGCACAAATGTGCGAAAACTGCCATGGTCAGAACGGCGTTGGGGGTGAAATCAAGGAGGCGGAGGCCGTAGGTGTTCATGATATCGCAGAAGAACTCCGAGAAGGGCGGGCAGAGCCCGCAATAGAAGAACAGCGCGAAGAATGGGTACCCGTTTGGAGCCAGTCCCGAAGCAGCGGCCGGGAGTACCCTCGTGCGCGGATGCGCCCGCGTCTCCGTCGCCCAAAAGAGGTAGAAGTACTCCCTCAGCTCCTTCGCGCCGAGCTGGGGGGAGAAGATCGCTCGCTCCTTCCGCAGCGCCGCGAGCCGTTGCGCCTCGGCCGACTTCACGCCCTTTCCCTTGTCGACTTTCGGAGCCATGGCGGAGGTGTTGGGGGAGGTCGACGGCGTTGGTGATGCTGGTGGCAATGGGGGGCGGAGCGCTGCTCTCTCGGCTTCGAGAAGAAGGGGAGGAGCGGCGGAGGTTCGTGAAGATGGAGTAGTAGCAACCAGCGAGGGGGAACGAACTACCCCTATTTCCTCTGCTTATAAAGAGGGACGGGGCGGACGTTTCGCCCTTTCGAATAAAGAACCACCCACGATCTCTCCCACGACGCCGCATTCAATGCGTGCCATTAGGGGAGAGCGCGGTGGATACGGAGCGAGATTCGGCGTGGCCCAGTCCGCGTGTGCCCGTGCCCTGTCTTGGGCCTGGCCCAACAGCGCTCGGCACCGTGTCTGGCCCAGGCCCGGGGGCTCCTGTCGGTGTACTAGAATAGGGGTACCCTAGTACCCCGAACTTGTGCACGGGCAGTCGCAGCACCCCGCGGCAAGGCTTGCCGGGTGAACGCCAAGATCCTTCGTGGTTTCCTTGGAGCCATTCAAGAAGAAAGTATTTAAGCTCAGGAGACAAGGCCCCGGCAAGAGGAGCTTGCCGGGAAGGCCAACCAAGGCACTCCAAGGAACTTGCCGCGATGCGCCATGCGCTCCGGCAAGGCAACAAGGCCCCGGCAAGAGGAGCTTGCCGGGAAGACCAACCAAGGTACCTCGAGGCCCGGTGAGCGACAAGCTTCCGGACCCGACAAGATAACAGCAGCGGCAAGGCGCTTGCCGCGGCAGGCGGCCACTCTGTGCCCACGCTCCAGCGCATCCACCAACATGTCGCTCTGGGGGCCTCTCCAGGCGCGCGTGGCGGGAGGCTGTGCAGCCAGCGGTGCGCAGTGGCATGCGAAGCTGACAAGATCACCATCGTGGCGAACGGTGGCGCCCCTAACGGTCCTTTTCTGCACTGTTTGGGCGACTCAGACGGGCATTTAATGCCCTTGTCCCCCGCCGTCAGGGTTAGGTAGGGTGCACTGTACAAGTAACTGTACCAACCACCTCACCTTTTACATTTGTACCCTTCTCTGCGTTGCCACCTGTCGGTGACCCCTTTAGCGTATAAAAGGAGGCCCATGCGCAACGTAGAGGAGGTTCGACTGGTTCGGAACCCAGAAAAACACTACGCTCTCTCTCTCTCTGGAGCAAGAACACAAGATAATCAAACAAGCAGCAGTAGGAGTGTTATCTCTCCGGAGAGCTCGGAAGCTAGGTAAACTGCTCGTGTGCTTCGCCTCGATCTGCTCTTCGTGTGATCTCCGCCCCCCGCCGAATCGAAAGGGGCTCAGTCCGCCGGCCCCATAGGTGTTCGTGGATCAGTTTCCCCGACAATTATGGAAGCCTAAAGTGGTCAAAACCTGGGATGCTAGCACAGGAAATTATTTTCACATGAGAGCAGCATTGCTCATGACCGTTCACGACTATCTGTGTTATGGATATATTTCCAGACAGGCGTGCCATGGACATTGCGCTGGTCTTAAATGTATGGATGACGCATCTTTTCGGCAGCTAACAAGAAAGGGCGGTAGCAAAACAATGTTCATGGGCCATAGAAGGTGTCTTCACAAAGATGATGAGCGGAGAACTCGTGGAGATCTGTTCGACAACACTAATGAGGCCCGAGGGCTACCACGTAAGAGGCCTGGAGCAGAAATCATGCAAATGTTAATGAATTTGGAAGATTGCCCTAAGGAAGGAAAGAAAAGAAAGAAGTACGTTGAGAAAATGCTGCTAAAAGTATGGAAAAGGAAGTCTATTTTCTGGGGCTTAGAGTATTAGGAACTACTCAGTACGCCTCATTCTCTTGATATGATGCATATCACAAAAAATGTGTGCACGAGTTTCTTTGGCACACTGTTTGACATGCCAGAAAAGAGTGAAGATGGTCTGAGGGCTAGACAAGACTTGAAATATATCGGTATTCGGGAAGAGCTTCAACCCTGATCATCCATTACAACCAAGGATAAGGTGGCGGGAAAAAAGTGAAAGCCAATGAGTTTGCCTAGGGCAAAACTGTGTCCAAAACCAAAGATGATTATTGCCCCCTGATGTCTGCTAGACTACGTTGGTATTTCCCCAATGAAGAAGGGATGATGCAGCGCACCGACGGTAGGTACTTCCCTTAGTGATGAGACCAAGGTTATCGAACCAGTAGGAGAACCAAGCAACTACGTAAACAACACCTGCACACAAATAAAATATACTCGCAACCCAACGTGTTAAAGGGGTTGTCAATCCCTTTCGGGTACCCGCGTCAGAGATTGGCAAAAGAACGTGAGAAAGTTGTAATAATTTGATAGATGGATCTCACGGGAACAGAAGATAAAATAAATTTTAGCAAGGTATTTTTGTATTTTTGGTTTAATAGATTTGAAAATAAAAGCAATGGAAAATAGATCGCAAAGGCAAATATAATAAAGAAGAGACCCGGGGGCCGTATATTTCACTAGTGGCTTCTCTCGAGAAAAATAACAAACGGTGGGTAAACAAATTACTGTTGGGCAATTGATAGAACTTAAAATAATCATCACGATATCCAGGCAATGAACATTATATAGGCATCACGTCCAAGATTAGTAGACCAACTCCTGCCTGCATCTAGTACTATTACTCCACGCATCGACCGCTATCCAACATGCATCTAGTGTATTAAGTTGATGGAAAAACGGAGTAATGCAATAAGAACGATGACATGATGTAGACAAGATCTATTTATGTAGAAATAGACCCCATCTTGTTATCCCTAATAGCAATGACACATAGGTGTCGGTTCCCCTTCTGCCACTGGGATCAAGCACCGTAAGATCGAACCCATCACAAAGCACCTCTTCCCATTGCAAGATAAATAGATCAAGTTGGCCAAACAAAACCCAAATATCGAAGAATAAATACGAGGCTATAAGCAATCATGCATATAAGAGATCAAAGAAGACTCAAATAACTTTCATGGATAAAAAGATAGATTTGATCATAAACTCAAAGTTCATTCAATCCCAACAAATACACCGCATAAAGAATTACATCATATGGATCTCCAAGGCCATCTAGCTACTAACTACGGAACCGTAGGTCTACAAAGAACTACTCACGCATCACCGGAGAGGCACCAATGGACATGATGAACCCCTCTGTGATGGTATCTAGATTGGATCTGGTGGTTCTGGAACTTACGGCGGCTGGAATTGATTTTGGTCGACTCCCCTATGGTTTCTGGAATTTTGGGGTATTTAAAGAGTAAAGAGGTGGTCCGGGAAGTTCCCGAGGTGGGCACAACCGACCAGGGCGTGCCCTGGTGGGTTGTTCTCCCCTTGGATCACCCCAGGTGTTTCTTCGGCCCACTAGATTCCTTATGGTCCATAAAAAATCCATAAAAAGTTTCGCTGCATTTGGACTCTGTTTGGTATTGATTTCCTGCGATGTAGAAAAGATGCAAAAATAGCAATTGGCACTTGGCACTATGTCACTAGGTTAGTACCAAAATATGACTATAAAATGATTATAAAACTTCCAAGAATGATAATATAAGAACATGGAACAATCACATATTATAGATATGTTCGAGATGTATCAGCATCCCCAAGCTTAATTCCTGCTCGTCCTCTAGTAGGTCCATTATAAAAACAGAATTTTTTGAAGCGGAATGTTGCCTAACATGTCATCTCATATTCTTTTCTTTGTAGCATGGACATTTGGAATTTTATATGGTTCAAAGCAATAGTCTAGTTTTGACATGAGGACTTAAATACTCAAGCATACCAACAAGCAACCATGTCTTTCAAAATATCAACGCTAAAATAAGTTATCCCTAGCCCATCATGCTCAATCATTGATCCATTCATGAAAAACACTCGCATAGTAGCTACACCCAATGCTCAAGTACAATCATAGTGCCCCCTAGTTGGTGCCTTATAAGAGAGGATGGAGACTCAAATAAAAAATAAAAAAAATCATAAAGTAAAAGAAAGGCCCTTCGCGGAGGGAAGTAGGGATTTGTAGAGGTGCCAAAGCTCATAGTGAAAAACATAGAGATAAAAAACATTTTGGGAGGCATGCTTTTCCTGTCAACAAGAAGGATCGAGTAGTTCCCAATACTTTCCATGCTAGATATATCATAGGCGGTTCCCAAACATAAATTAAAGTTTATTCCTTTTTCAACCATACTTTCATTTTCCATGGCTAGCTGTATCCACGAGTGCCTTCCATACCAACACTTTCCAAGGAATTTATTATTTCACAACATAACGTAAATTCATTTTTCATTTCGGGGATGGGCATCCCTAATACGTTTGCCTTATTCTCGTGCAATGACAAGTGAATAGACAATCATCGTGAGAATAACATATCTAGCATGGAAATATATTAGCCACCCCCTAGCGATTCATGAGCGGTACAAGCACACAAAAGAGAAGTTTATTTTGAAAATTAGAAATGGCACATACAAATTTTCTTAGAACGGCAAAATAATACAACATATAGGCTGGTGTGGTGGACTCATGTGTCAAAACTGGTTTAAAGGATTTTGAATGCACAAGTAGTGATCATACTTAGTGAAAAATGAAGGCTACCAAAAGATATAGAAGTGACCAACCAAGAAACGAATAATATCATAAGCGAGCATTGAGCATAGTTAACACCGAATAATGCACCACAAGTAGGATGTAACTTCATTGCATAACTATTCACTTTCGTGCTTGCATAGGGAATCAAAAACCTTAACACAAATATTCTTACTAAAGCATAATTACTCATCAACATGACACACATATCACATCACCATCTCTCAAAACTATTAGAAGGAATCAAGTTTATTTTTTCCACTGATCTTCATGAAAGTTTTTATTATATCGTTCTTGGATATCTATTACTTTGGAACTTATTTTCATGTGTTGCTTTTGATAAGCTCAAACAAATAGAAGTGAGGATCATGAGCATAATATTTCTTTCTCTCAAATTGATTTAAGTGAAGCAAGAGAGAATTTCTTAAAAAAATTACTAATTCGAAAATAAATCTAAGTGAAGTAAGAGAGCATTTCTTCAAGAATTCTAAAGCACACCGTGCTCAAAAAAATATAAGTGAAGCACTAGAGCAATTCCATAGCTCATAAAAATTTAAGTGAATAATAGAGAGCAATTCTAACAAGTCATGGCATAATTTTGGCTCTCTCAAACAAGTGTGTCCCGCAAGGATTCAAGACTTAAAACAAAAATAAAAAAAGCAAGGAATCATATCATACAAGGCGTTCCGAGCAAGACTCATAGTATGTGACGAATAAAAATATTGCTTCGAGTAAAATACTGATGGTCGTTAGAAGAAAGAGAGGATGCCACTCGAGGCATCCCCAAGCTTAGTTGCTTGCTTCTCTTTGGATTATAGCTTGGGATGCCATGGGAATCCCCAAGCTTAGGCTCTTCTTACTCCTTATTCCTTCATCCATCGCAACATCACCCAAAACTTGAAAACTTCAATCACACAAAACTCAACAAAATCTTCGTGAGATCCATTAGTATAAGAAAGGAAATCACTACCATAAGTACTATTGCAACCCAATCATATTTTATTCTAGCATTATATATCCTGTATTGCAACTTTTCTACGGAAAAAAATCTTCAAAGAAAATGATAGAATCATCAAAACAAGCACACAATGCAAAAGAAAACAGAATCTGTCAAGAACAGAACAGTCTGTATAAATCTGGATATTTCGAATACTTCTAAAACTCCAAAAATTCTGAAAAATTTGGACGACCTGAGAAATTTGTATATTCATCTTCCACAAAAAGAATTGTTATTTTATCACGCTTCTATTAAAAATTAAAAAAAATTCCGTGAGCACGAAAGATTCTGTTTTTCAGCAAGATCAAACAAGTATCACCCAAGAAGATCTTAATGGATTTTCTTGGCACAAACACTAACTAAAACACACCAAAAAAACACAATCATAACAGTAGCATAATTGTGCAAACACTCATGAACAAAAAGCAAAAGACAAAAATAAATTTTATTCATTGGGTTGCCTCCCAACAAGCGCTATTGTTTCACGGCCCTAGCTAGGCATAAAGCACGGATATAAGTTTTGTCATCTTAGTTTCTAGATCCATAAGATGACCTCATGCTTGATTCATATGGTGGCCTAATTCTTTTATAGGGAAGTGTTCCATACCCTTCATTAGTGGAAATTGGAACTTAATATTGCCTTCTTTCATATCAATCACGGCACCAATAGTGCATAAAAACGGTCTACCAAGAATAATTGGACAAGAAGGATTGTAATCAATATCAAGAACAATAAAATCTATGGGCACATAATTCCTATTTGCATGAATAAGAACATCATTAATTCTTCCCATAGTCTTTTCAATAGTAGAGTCCACCAAGTGCAAATTTAAAGAACATTCTTCAATATCGGTAAGACCAAACACATCACGTAAAGATTTAGGAATTGTAGAAACACTAGCACCCAAGTCACATAAAGCAAAACATTCATAATTTTTAATCTTGACTTTGATAGTAGGTTCCCACTCATCATGTAATTTCAAGGAATTGGAACTTCTAATTCCAACTTTTCTTCTAAAGCTTTCATCATAGCATCAACAATATGTTTAGTAAAAGCTTTATTTTGTTCATAAGCAGGGGGTGAATTTATCATGGATTGCAACAAAGAAATACAATCAATAAAACATCAACTATTATAATTAAATTCTATGTAATCCAAAAGACTGGGCACATCACTAGTTAAAGTTTTGACCTCTTCAAACCCACTTTTATCAATTTTCTCAAGATTTTCACCCTCCGAATTATCGGGACGCCTTCTAACTAAAGTTGACTCTTCTCCAATCCCCTTTTCATCAATCTTGATTTTACTAAACAAGGAATCAATTGAAGAAACACCAATCATTTTAAGATCTTCATCACTTTTATCTTCTTGCGAGAATGGTTTAGCGGCCATTTGATTTACTAGGGTAGCTTGTGCATCGGATATTTTTCCTAGCAAACTTTCAGCAAAAGAATACTTAGATTGGATATTACAAACTTCTCTACTAATATCATCAAGTTGTTTTGTTATAGCATCTAGCACAATGGAGTGCCCCTTGAGTTCTTCGGTAAAATGCTTATTATGCTCAAATTGTGTAGTGATATATTCCTTAGTACTTTCTCAATTTCAAGCAAAATATTGGGGTAAGGAACATCATAATATTTTCTTTGAGGCATCATGACTACGCAAACAAGAACACACGCAAAAACAGATCAGGCAAGAAAACGGTGAACGAAAAAGAGGGCGAACAAAATGGCAATTTTTTGTGAAGTGGGGGAGAGGAAAACGAGAGACAAATGGAAAATAATGTAAATTGCAAGGAGATGAGATTTGTGATTAGGAACCTGGTAGATGTTGATGATGTTTCCTCGGCAATGGCGCCAGAAATTCCTTTTGATGTCTGCTAGACTACGTAGGTATTTCCCCAAAGAGGAAAGGATGATGCAACACAACGATGGTAGGTATTTCCCTCAGTGATGGACCAAAGTTATCGAACCAGTAGGAGAACCAAGCAACACTACGTAAATAGCACCTGCACACAAATAACAAATACTCGCAACCCGATGTGTTAAAGGGGTTGTCAGTCCCTTTCGGGTAACAACGCCAGTGATTGGCAAACGAACATGAGAAAGTTGTAATAATTTCATTGATGGATCTCGTGGGAACGGGAGATAAAATAAATTGCAGCAAGGTATTTTTGTATTTTTGGTTTAATAGATCTGAAAATAAAAGCAAAGGAAAATAGATCGCAAAGGAAAATATAATAAAGAAGAGACATGGGGCCATAGATTCCAATAGTGGCTTCTCTTGAGAAAAATAGCAAATGGTGGGTAAACAAATTACTATTGGGCAATTGATAGAACTTCAAATAATCATGATCATATCCAGGCAATGATCATTATATAGGCATCACGTCCAAGATTAGTAGACCGACTTCTGCCTCCATCAACTACTATTACTCCGCACATTGACTGCTATCCAGCATGCATGTAGTGTATTAAGTCCATCGAAAATGGAGTAATGCAATAAGAACGATGACATGATGTAGACAAGATCTATTTATGTAGAAATAGACCCCATCTTGTTATCCTTAATAGAAACGATACATACGTGTCGATTCCCTTCTATCACTGGGATCAAGCATCGTAAGAACAAACCCATCACAAAGCACATCTTCCCATTGCAAGATAAATAGATCAAGTTGGCCAAACAAAACCTAAATATTGGAGAACAAATACGATGATATAACTAATCATGCATATAAGATACAAAGAGGACTCAAATAACTTTCATGGATAAAAAGATAGATCTGATCATAAACTCAAAGTTCATCTTATCCCAACAAACACACCGCAAAAAGAGTTATATCATATGCATCTCCAAGAGACCATCGTATTGAGAATCAAAATATAGAGAGGAAGCCATCTAGCTACTAACTACGGACCGGTAGGTCTACAAAGAACTACTCACGCATCATCAGAGAGGCACCAATGGACCTGATGAACCCCTACGTGATGGTGTCTAGATTGGATCTGGTGGTTCTAGAACTTGCGGTGGCTGGAATTGATTTTCGTCGACTCCCCTAGGGTTTCTAGAATTTTGGGTTATTTATAGAATAAAGAGGCCGTTCGGGAGGCACCCGAGGTGGGCACAACCCACCAGGGCGCGCTTGGGCCTCCAGGCATGCCTTGATGTGTTGTGCTCCCCTCGGAGAACCCCCAGGTGCTTCTTCGGACCACTGGATGTCTTCTGGTCCATAAAAAAATCCACAAAAAGTTTCACTGCGTTTGGACTCCATTTGGTATTGATTTCCTGCGATGTAAAAAACATGCAAAAACAGCAACTGGCACTTGGCACTATGTCGATAGGTTAGTACCAAAAATGATATAAAATGATTATAAACCATATTGTAATGATAATATAATAGCATGGAACAATAAAAAATTATTGATATGTTGGAGACGTATCACCCCCCAGCTTGCTTCACTCTCGACGAAGATGAGCTTTCTCAAGTTTTCAAATGCCTCAACGGCATGAAAGTTCCTTCTGGCTACTCGGGACCCATACGTAGGTATCTTGGCTCAAAAAAGCAAAGGTTTAGCAACATGAAGTCGCATGACTGTCATGTGATGATGACAAAATTACTTTCGGTAGCTCTCGGAGGGATAATGGACGGTCATCTCCGCAACACACGTATTGACTTCTGCAACTTTTTTGACGCTATGTCTCGAAAGTCAATCAGTGTGCAACATCTGACACGACTACAAGAGGAGATCATTTCAATACTATGTGAACTTGAAATATATTTCCCACCGTCATTCTTTGATGTCATGGTCCATCTACTAGTTCATATTGTTGCGGAGGTGAAAGACCTTGGACCGACATTCTTGCATACCATGTTCTCATTTGAACGGGTGAATGGAATTGTGAAGGGATACGTTCGTAACAAAGCCCGTCCAGATTGAAGCATCGTCCATGCCTATCTAGTAGAGGAGTGTATATCATTCTGCAAGAATGTCACAAATGATGATCAATCTCTTGGTTTGCCCTTGAAGAAACATGCTAATAGGCTCGAAGGAGTGGGTCACTCACTGCTGAAGCGTGATTTAAATGTGGATATAAAAAACCGTCGAGACGACATCGAAAGAGCACACACAGTAGCGTTACAACATGCAAATATTATCAATCCTTGGCTGTACACTCACAAGGAGATCTTAAGGAGAGAGCACAGAATGGTAGGGAGGCAAAGGGACGAGGCCCGGATCATTAGAGAGCACAACTCCAAATTTGCTTCCTTGTTCAAAGAGCGAATTCGGGACAAACCACTGCCGACCAGTATAGCCAATACAAATGTCATCTATAAATTAGCCGTAGGCCCCGCTTGCACTGTCGCCACATACCAATCATATAATATAAATGGATGCATATTCTATACTGAGGGAAAGGACAAAAACTATGATTGCCAGAACTCAGGTGTGACGATGCTGCAGTTGACCGAGAATGAGAGTAATAGATACGACGGTCGAATCGAAGAGATATGGGAACTTTAGTACGGGGAAGATTACACGGTGCCATTGTTCAGGCTCAGATGGGCGAAGAATGTCGAGCATGAAGAGCATGGTTTCATTACCATGTCTTTGCCCGAGGCACAACCTGCTAGTGCAAAAAGAGTGAAAGGAATCACTGCCAAATATGAGCCTTGGGTATTTGCTAAGGATGTGTCACAATGTTTCTATTTAACTGACCCTTCAAAGCCAAGTCATTTTGTCATCCGGAGAGGCAAAAGGAGCATCGTCAGGATGGACGGAGTTGCCAATGAGGATGACTATGATCAGTTTTGCGTGGACAGATACGTCTCCATGGTATCTATAATTTTTGATTGTTCCCTGCTGTTATATTATCAATCTTCGATGTTTTATAATCATTTTATAGCCATTTTATATCATTTTTTGGTACTAACCTATTGAGATAGTGCCAAGTGCCAGTTGCTGTTTTTTGCATGTTTTTTACATCACAGAAAATCAATATCAAATGGAGTCAAAATGCAACAAAACTTTACGGAGATTTTTTATGGACTATAAGACACCTAACGGGCCAAGGTTGCGCTTGGAGGGTTGCTCCGAGGAGAGCACAACCCACTAGGGCGCGCTAGGAGGCCCAGGAGCGTCCTGGTGGCTTGTGCCGCCGCAGGGTCCAGAACCACCAGATCCAATCTAGACACCATCACGGATGGGGTTCACCACCTCAATTGGTGCCTCTCCAATGATGCGTGAGTAGTTCTTTGTAGACCTTCAGGTCCGTAGTTAGTAGCTAGATGGATTCCTCTCTCTCGCTGAATTCTCAATACAATGGTCTCGTGGAGATCCATATGATGTAAATCTTTTTGCGATGTGTTTGTTGGGATCGAATGAACTTTGAGTTTATGATCAGATCTATATTTTTATATCCATGAATGTATTTGAGTTTCTTTGATCTCTTTTATGCATGATTTCTTATAGCCTCGTATTTATTCTTCGATATATTTGTTTTGTTTGGCCAACTTGATCTATTTACCTTGCAATGGCAAGAGGTGCTTTGTAGTGGGTTCAATCTTAGGGTGCTTGATCCCAGTGACAGAAGGGGAACCGGCACGTATGTATCGTTGCTACTAAGGATAAAACGGTGGGGTCTATCTCTACATAGATAGATCTTGTTTACATCATGTCATCGTTCTTATTGCATTACTCCGTTTCCTCATAAACTTAATACACTAGATGCATGTTGGATAGCAGTCGATGTGTGGAGTAATAGTAGTAGAGGTACGCAGGAGTCGGCCTACTAATCTTGGACGTGATGCCTCTGTAATGATCATTGCCTAGATATCGTTATGAGCATTTGAAGTTCTATCAATTGCCCAACAGTAATTTGTTTACCGATCGTTTGCTATTTTACTCAATAGAAGCCACTAGTGAAACCTATGGCCCCCCGAGTCTCTTTCTCATATTATTTGCCTTTGCGATCTATTTTCATTTGCTTTTATTTTCAGATCTACTAAACCAAAAACACAAAAATACCTTGCTGCAATTTATCTTATTTATTTTATTAGACGTTCGGTATATCAATATCTACAATTTTATCTCACGTTCGTTTGCCAATTTCTGGCACCGCTACCCGAAAGGGATTGACAACCCTTTTACACGTCAGGTTGCTAGTAGTTGTTATTTGTGTGCAGGTGTTGTTTACATTGTGTTGCTTGGGTCTCCTACTGGTTCAAGAACCTTGGTTTCACATCTCAGGAAAATACCTACCGCCATTGTGCTGCATCATCCCTTCCATTTTGGGGAAATATGGACGTAGCTTCAAGCGACATCAAAAGGAATTTCTTGTGCCGTTGCCGGGGAGGATCTTCAACATATACTAGGTTCCTAATCACAAATCTCATCTCCTCGCAATTTACATTATTTGCCATTTGCCTCTCGTTTTTCTCTCCCCCACTTCACAAAAATTTGCCGGTTTATTCGCCCCTCTTTTCCATTTGCCGTTTTCTTGCCGGATCTGTTTTGGGGTGCAATCTTGTTGCGTAGTCATCATGAATCAAGAGAACACCAAGTTGTGTGATTTCTCAAATACCAACAACAATGATTTTATTGGCACTCCGCTTGCTCCTCCCGCCACTAGTGTGGAGTCTTGTGATATTAATACTGCTTTGCTGAATCTTGTTATGAAAGATCAAATTTCCGGTACTCCTAGTGAGGATGTCGCGTCCCATCTTAATACCATCGTGGAATTATGCGATATACAAAATAAAAAATATGTGGACAATGATGTTGTGAAGATGAAATTATTTCTGTTTTCTTTGCGTGATTCTGCAAAAAAAATCCGTTCTTTGCCTCACAATAGTATTGATTCATGGAATAAGTGCAAAGGTGCTTTTACCCGTGAAGATTTGCAATAAGACCAAAGTGTATCATAGACTCGTCGAGATCAAAGTCACTATCATCATCCTCATCATAGTATCGATGTTCAACATTGTCTTGTGATGAATCAATTCCTAGAGAGGGTAATTCATTAGATAAATGATCATCACAATAATAATCTTTATGAATTCTAATGGCTTCAGAGATGATATTGCTAATGATTCCAGCATCTCCTTTGGCACGCATGAGGTTATTAAGCTCAAATTGACAATCACCAAACTTAGGATCCTTGGAATTCATCTTTCTCAAGGCAATATACTTATGAAGAATTTCATCTAAGTTTCGCAAGGAATAGTTTGGAAATAATTCGTCAAGAAATCTATATATGGTCTAAGCACAATCAAGAGCAGGCAAGCTAGCAATCAAGTTTCTAGGTAATCCTCTAGTGATTAAATTGTCAGTTGTAAGATTATAGATCATGTCGATAGACTCAACAAGGGTAGGATGCAAGTGGTCAACAAGGTGCGCACAAGGAGTAGTAATGTACTTGTTCAAGTGATATTCATTGAAATCTCATGCATCTCAATTTTCCACTCATGAAAGAACTCACCATCAAGTCTAGGCACTCTACATCCAAGACTCCCCAACGTAGATTCATCCATCTTCCTCCAAAGGTGTTTAAACCAAAGCAATGGAGACCAATGCTCTGATACCACTTGAAAGGATCGAGAAGAGGTGTCTAGAGGGGGTGAATAGACTCTTAGCAAAGAAAAGTAGCCGTTTTTAATTTCTTTAAGTTAAGGTGGAGTTTTAGCACAAGTTTAACCATTCACAATACATTTCAAGCAAGCATGGCAAGAGTATATGAGCAGCGGAAAGTAAAGCATGCAACTTGTAAGAAAGTAAAGGGATGGGAGTGTGCAAACGCAATTGGAGACATGGAGATTTTTGGCGTGGTTCCGATAGGTGGTGCTATCGTACATCCAGGATTATGGAGACTTCAACCCACGAAGGCTAACGGTTGCGCGAGTCCACGAAGGGTCCACGAATAAGTAACCATCTCTATCGCACCATGGCCATCGCCCACGAAGGACTTGCCTCACTTGGGTAGATCTTCGTGAAGTAGGCGATCTCCTTGCCCGTACGAACTCCTTGGTTCAACTCCACAATCTTGTCAGAGGCTCCCAAGTGACACCTAACCAATCTAGGAGACACCACTCTCCAAAAGGTAATAGATGGTGTGTTGATGATGAACTCCTTGCTTTTGTGCTTCAAATGATAGTGTCCCCAACACTCAACTCTCTCTCTCACAGATTTGGATTTGGTGGAAAGATGATTTGAGTGGAAAGCAACTTGGGGAAGCCTAGAGATCAAGATTCAAATGGTTCGAATGGAATATCTTGGTCTTAACACATGAGTAGGTGGTTCTCTCTCAGAAAATGTATGCTGGAAGTGTAGGCATGTTCTGATGGCCCTCCTCACAAATGAACAATGGGTGGAGGGGTATATATAGCCTCCACACAAAATCTAACCTTTACACACAATTTACCAAACTCGGTGGGACCGAATCAGAAAACTCGGTCGGACCGATTCAGTTCGTAATGTGACCGTTAGGCATTTTGGTGGGACGGATATGATCAACTCGGTGAGACCAATGTGCTAGGGTTAGGGTAAAACCTCAACTCGGTTTGACCGATTACACAAACTTGGTGGGACCGATTTTGGTAATAAGCAAAACAGAGAGTTGGTCAAGCAAACTCGGTGGGACCGATTGCGTATCTCGGTGAGACCGAAATAATTGCAACAGGTAACAGAGAGTTTGCAAGCCCATCTCGGTGAGACCGAACTGACTAGGGTTTCTAGCAGTGGCTATGTCAAGTGAACTCGATGGTGCCGGATAGAACAAATCGGTAGGGCCGAGTTTGACTTTTGGTTTGGGACAAATGTGGATATGAGAAAGTGATTGAGGGCTTTGGAGCATATCACTAAGCACTTTGAGCAAGCAGGCCATTAAGCAACACCTCATCCCCTTTTAATAGTATTGGCTTTCCTATGGACTCAATGTGATCTTCGATCACTAAAATGAAAATGTAGAGACTTGAGCTTTTGAGATTTTGCCAATCTTCTCTCCTTAGCATCTAGAAGGGGTTCCACATCCTCTTGTCCAAGCCACACCATTGTTGTAATCATCTGAAATATGCTAGATAAAAGTATTAGTCCAACAAGAGATATGTTGACATTAATTACCAAAACCACTCAGGGAGCACTTGTGCTTTCAGCCCCCGGCAAGGAAGCTGCCACGTGCGCCGACTGCCGGGAAGCCGCTCCTGCCGAGAAAATCGGGAAAGGTGATGGGCCTTATTGCAAAATTCATTGGACCAAGGGCCATGATCATCAAGAGTGTTATCAGTTGAGCAGCTTGTCAAGAGACATAGAGCACAATCTGAGAAGCGTGACAACGAAAAAGGTCAGAATGTTGCTGGCAGTAAGGGTCGAGATGGTGAAGTAAATCACCCCAGCGAACCCTTTCGGAACCGAGGAAAACCCACCAGAGGCTGAGAGAAGGAATCTTGTAATGATGAGAGTGATAGAAGGGATGAAGAGGAAACCAGTGAGCAAGAGTTCTAGAAGGCCACTGACACCTTGTGCATTGACAGGGGTGCATCCCTGCACACTCTCACCACCAACTCAAGCGGTGAGCACGAGAGGTCAATGCCATGTAACCAGCGTCGGAGGCCCGGAAGCCGCTCAAATGGTCACGTACACCTATCATCTTTGATGAGGAGGATCATCCTAGTCGTACCACTGCAGTAGGGTTTTTGCCATAGTTGGTCTCCCCAATAATTCACAACCTCAAGGTCATAAAGATGTTGGTGGACGATGGGCCGGGTTCAATCTGATCTCCCCAACGGTTATCTGCAGGCTTCAGATATCAGAGGAACAACTAGAGGTACCGGCACATTTCAAGGAGTTAATCCCAGCAGGAGCCATCCTAAGGGAAAGGTCACGTTGTCGGTAACATTTTGGGGAGAACTAAACTACCGAACTAAGAGGATTGTGTTTGATGTGGTCGATCTCCCCCTGCCATATAATGGGATTCTTGGATGCCCAGCCTTGGCTAAATTCATGGCAGCATCCCACTATGCCTACAACACCTTGAAGATGCCTGGGCCACTGGGAGTCATCACCATCCCATCAGACGAGAAGGATGCGATCATTTGTGTGGACAAGATGTACCGGGACACGGTCGCGGCAGAGGCAGCGGCCGCAGTGGTTCCCGCTAAGTAAAGCAAAGGAAAAATGACGTAGGAACCACTTCGGCCGCTGCCTCTGCCGCGACCGCGTCCCTCGGAGTTCACCACAACCGTTGATGACGTGCCGGAGTGTTCCAACAGCGAGAGATCCAAGGTCGCTACACCCCAAGTAAAGAAGGTCCCGGCAGGGCTGGCTGGCGTTGATGGTACTTCCACTATCAACGCCACCCTCGATGACAAATAGGAAATTGCTCTCCTTGCCTTCCTGCGAGCGAATATCAATGTGTTTGCTTGGAAACCATCTGATATCCCTCGTGTTCCCAGGGAGGTAATCAAGCACCACCTTGTTGTCTGCCCACACACCCAACCTGTCAAGCAAAAAGTTCGGAAGCAGGCCTTGGAGAGGCATCAGTTCATTACGGAAGAGATCAAGAAACTTGAGGTAGCTGGTTTGGTGAGAGGAGTAATGCATCCCACGTGGTTGGAAAATCCAGTGGTAGTCCAGAAGGCTAACTGGAAGTGGAGGCTTTGCATAAATTTCACAGATCTCAAAAAGCATACACCAAGGACCCATTTCCCTTGTCGCGTATCGATCAGATTGTGGATTCCACTTCAGGTTGTGATTTGCTCTCCTTTCTGGATGCATATTATGGGTATCACCAAATCTTCATGTCCAAGGAAGATGAACAGAAGACATCATTCATTACTCCATGTGGTATATACTGTTTTGTCCGCATGTTGTTCGAATTAAAAAGTGTCGGGTCCACTTTTGCATGGGCAATCCAGATTGGTTTTGAGCCACAACTGCACAGGAATATAGAAGCTTATATGGATGACACTGTGGTCAAGACCAAGGATAGATCCACCCTTATTCATGAGATGTTTGCTAATCTGTGCAAGATCAATTTGAAGCTTAACCCGGAAAAGTGTGTATTTGGTGTTCCTTCTGGCAACTTGCTCGGGTTCTTCGTGTCCCATCGCGGGATTGAAGCCAACCCTGACAAGATCAAAGCTATCGAGCAGATCCAAGTGCCAAGCACAGTTAAGGATGTGAGGCACCTGACAGGATGCGTTGCCGCGCTAAGCAGATTCATCTCCAAGTCTGCCGAGCGCGCCCTGCCGTTCTTCAAAATTTTGAAGAAGGCAGGGCTTATGAAGTGGACCCCGGAAGCCGATGCATCTTTGCAAGAGTTGAAGGCCTACTTATCCTCTATGCCTACCTTGGTTGCTCCCAAACCCCAGGATCCGTTGATGTTGTACTTAGCGGCAACCAACTAGGTGGTCACACTGGTGCGCGTCGGTCCTTAACAAACGGTTTTTTTACCCCTTTCCGCGACGGCATTTCGAACCTTCGCCAAGTGAGTGTGGGCGATAGGGGGGTCCTTCCCACACGACCCAGACACCATCGGGAATATGGAGCAGTGATCCAGAGGCCTTCCAAAATGTAATCATGTGCGATGCAGTACACACTAAATTCTTTCGCACGTGTGGTATCGGTGATTAAGTGTTTATAATGACGCAGTGAAACCATACGGTCTATCGTAATGAACCGTTTGGGAAACAATATTTAAGGAACACGGGCCAATATATGAACTGTGTGCGATTTGTGCCCCATCGCACATGAGTTTTCTACGTAACCCGTCTGCCATGCTAGACTCCATTGCACATGTTTTCTAATAATTACCGTCTGCAATAATGTTCTATCACAAACGGTTCAGGAGCCCCTTCGCACACATTCAAGTGTTGCAGACCGTTTGTGATTTGTTAGGTATCACGGACGGTTGCCGCAAGAGTGACATGTGCTTTTTGTTTGGGATCCCACAGGATTCCTGAAAAAAATTATGACTGGGATTGTATTTTGCATTGGGCATGGTTTACTCCCAGTTCTCGTGTGCGATAACACGATATCACAAACGGTTCCGGAGAACCTACACACACGTAGTAGCGCTGCAAATTGTTTGCGATCTGCTGTGTATCACCGACGGTTCTGCTACGATTGACGTATGCTTTCCGATGTGGATCGCACACACTCATTTAGTTGAACCGTGTGTGGAGCGATTGCCAGGTTAAAACAAAAATATCCATTTTGAATCGGCACGCAAAAAGCAAATTCGCCATAGTATTCAATTGAACACATGAACAAAAATATCCCATTTTGAATCGGCAAGCAAAAAGAAAATTCGTCACAATATTTAATTGAGAAAATTGTGTCCACGGGAAGAACATTCATCAGATTTCGCAACAATTGCAATTGAACACATGGTAGCTAAATTCCAATGATTTTTCCACAATATATGCATTACGTAATTAATCATAGTGTACAAAATATGAAGACCTCATCAGATGGAAAACAATGGATCCATGTGTTATATGTTTAGCGGCTAACTCTTACTCAATGTTTTAGGAGGACGCATGTTGAAATCTTCATTATCACCAGTGGGATTGATGTAGTGATACAGGAAGAAGTCGCTGATAAATCTCCGAACCATCAGCAATTCACCAGCCAGGAGCGGTTCAGGGGTACTCGGTTTTAAGATGAGCTGCAGTACTTTTAAGATCAGAATGTGCCATATGAGTATCGTCACAACTATCAGCAGATTTGCAGATGGAGATCATGTGTCTGCAAACATAGTATCAACAAAGGTTGGTCTCTGCTTCTTGCTGAGGACACTGAATTTTTTGTACAAAATTAGTCATGTATTTGTCCTGCTAGGAACAACCTAACCTTTGTTAGATGTATTATTTTTATTTGGACAAAATAGAAAGAGGTTTATTTAGAAGCTTGAAAATTTGACTTGCGTAAGGAAAGATATTTGCAGATTGTTGGATAAATTTTCCAAAAATAATAGATCAGTGTGTTACCGGAGAAACGATCTCGTGCTGGACGGGTTGTTCTGTCTTGAACAGGTTCCCTGGTTTAGTTTTGCACAATATGAGCACACTACAAATAATGATGAATTTTGACAACATCAATTATTGAACCAGATATAAATGAAAATTAATTTCAACATCATAGAATTCAATAGCTATCCAAGAATTGCTGAACATGCGTCAGATCCTGAGCGTTTGTTGACTCTCTGAAAGAATCGATGTAGTAAACTGTGTTCTTGTTTGGAACAATGAATACCAATATCCTGTGATTTCTACATATTAAGAAAGCCATGAACTTACGAATGATGTCGAAATCTGAAAGACAATTAGTGTATGCATGGTTGTTTACTTGACTTACCGTTCATGATATGGACAGAGAAATGATTCTGCATGGGATGTGTATTCGAAGATACGGAGGACCGTGTTAACGGCCCAGTCCCATCGGTCCTTACCATCTAGTGTTGTGCCATTTGCTAATGCAGGGTCTATGAAATACACACTCTCCCTTATTCTTCTCCGCGCGTTTAATCCCCTCAGAGGAATAAAATGCAGTTAGCTGTTTATCATTTACAGCTTTGTATGGAGAAGTTGATCAGAGCTTGTTATGTACATACAAAATCAGGCATCTAACAAGAGTGGCATCGAGCACGTTGAAGTTGAAGAAGAGACGTAAGTCCTCGAAACTCAAATTGATGGAAATAGCATCGTGTCGGAAATGATCTCTATTGTAGTGGACTAGTAAAGCATGATAACCTGCTGACATTTGACCCATGCAATATTCATGTAACTCGCGGCAAATGGAGCTGCACTCATCAAAGTATTCGCCAACAAGAAATGGCTGGCCATGGACGTAATTGCGTGCTTCAAGTACATCTACTTTACTTTTAGCAAGCAACAATTCTACTTCTTCATCATCCATGGTGTCAGAAATAATATTACTCCCTGATTCGAACAAGCTGCTGTTAATTTGGTTCTGGGCGATGAGTGCTTTAAGTAAGAGGCAATCATTCTCTATCCTCTTCACTCTCCCGCTGCCCTTCCTCATGTTCGTGGTTGTAGCCTTTTTGGCCACTTCCTTCTTGGTTCTATGCCAGACTGCTGAGCTAGCGGTGCTGTTGCGACGTACTGCTAGGTGATACGTCTCCGTCGTATCTACTTTTCCAAACACTTTTGCCCTTGTTTTGGACTCTAACTTGTATGATTTGAATGGAACTAACCCGGACTGACGCTATTTTCAGCAGAATTGCCATGGTGTTGTCTTATGTGCAGAAAACAAATATTCTCGGAATGACCTGAAACTCCACGAAACATCTTCGAAAAAACAATAAAAAATCCTCGCCAAAGATGAAGACCAGGGGGCCCACACCCTTTCCACGAGGGTGGGGGGGCGCCCCCCCTAGGGCGCGCCCCCTACCTCGTGGGCCCCCTGGAAACCCTCTGACGCCAACTCCAACTCTATATATTTGCTTTCAGAGAGAAAAAAATCAGAGAGAAGAAATCATCGCGTTTTACGATACGGAGCCGCCGCCAAGCCCTAAAACCTCTCGGGAGGGCTGGTCTGGAGTCCGTTCGGGGCTCCGAAGAGGGGGATTTGTCACCGTCGTCATCATCAACCATCCTCCAGCAACAATTTCATGATGCTCACCGCCGTGCGTGAGTAATTGCATCGTAGGCTTGCTGGACGGTGATGGGTTTGGATGAGATTTATCATGTAATCGAGTTAGTTTTGTTAGGGTTTGATCCCTAGTATCCATTATGTTCTGAGATTGATGTTGCTATGACTTTGCTATGATTAATGCTTGTCACTAGGGCCTGAGTGCCATGATTTCAGATCTGAACCTATTATGTTTTCATGAATATATGTGAGTTCTTGATCCTATCTTAAAAGTCTATAGTCACCAACTATGTGTTATGATCCGGCAACCCCGAAGTGACAATAATCGGGACCACTCCCGGTGATGACCATAGTTTGAGGAGTTCATGTATTCACTATGTGCTAATGCTTTGTTCCGGTTCTCTATTAAAAGGAGGCCTTAATATACCTTAGTTTCCAATAGGACCCCGCTGCCACGGGAGGGTAGGACAAAAGATGTCATGCAAGTTCTTTTCCATAAGCACGTATGACTATATATGGAATACATGCCTATATTACATTGACGAACTGGAGCTAGTTCTGTGTCACCCTATGTCGGTGTCAAAACCGGCGGATCTCGGGTAGGGGGTCCCGAACTGTGCGTCTAGGCCGGATGGTAACAGGAGGCAGGGAACACTTTGTTTTACCCAGGTTCGGGCCCTCTCGATGGAGGTAATACCCTACTCCTGCTTGATTAATATTGATGGTATGGGTAGTACAAGAGTAGATCTACCACGAGATCAAGGAGGCTAAACCCTAGAAGCTAGCCTATGGTATGATTGTTGTATATGGAGTTGATTTCCTACGGACTACAACCCTCCGGTTTATATAGACACCGGATGGGGTTAGGGTTACACAGAGTCGGTTACAATGGTAGGAGATCTTGAATATCCGCATCGCCAAGCTTGCCTTCCACGCCAAGGAAAGTCCCATCCGGACATGGGACGAAGTCTTCAATCTTGTATCTTCATAGTCCAGGAGTCCGACTGAAGGTATAGTCCGGCTACCCGAACACCCCCTAATCCAGGACTCCCTCAGTAGCCCCTGAACCAGGCTTCAATGACAACGAGTCCGGCGCTCAAATTGTCTTCGGCATTGCAAGGCGGGTTCCTCCTCCAAGTCCTTCATAGAAGATCATAAACACCAAGCGTAGTGTCCGGTTCTGCAAAATAAGTTTCCACATATTGCCATAGAGAGAATAATATTGACACAAATCAAATCTGCCGACGTATTCCGCAGTGCGTCATCACACTACGGCCAAGTCCTTCACTCGAATCGTTTTTACTTTTCCACCTCAGCATGTTTTGCGAGGCGGCTTCCTTGGCACGTCTTGTCAAAGCAGAGATCGTGTACCCTTTTTACGGGATTCTCATCAATACGGACGTGGGTAACCCTAACCGCGCCATTTACCATGGCGCTTGGGAGGCAAGCGAGTTTTATTAGGCAGGTGGGGACGCATGACCGCATCCGCCCATATAAGGGGATAAGGATCCACCTTTTTACCTACGCCTTCTTCCTCCTTTGCCTATCCATGTCCTGCGCACTCGAGCTCCAGCGCCCAAGTACGCACTTCCCACATCAACCTTCTCCAGCGATGTCCGGAGTGGGAGGTAAGTGGAAGGTCTCCTCCGTCATGGAGGGCGACGTAAAAAAGCTTAGGAGGGCCGGATACTTGTCCAAAGACATTGCACACCGGCTTCCCGAGAAGGGGCAGCTCCTCCCCACCCCAAGGCCCCATGAGAGGGTAGTATTTCTTCCCCACTTCCTCCGCGGACTGGGTTTTCCATTTCACCCATTCGTCCGGGGCTCATGTTCTACTACGGCCTGGATTTTTACGATCTGGCCCCAAACTTCGTCCTCAACATCTCGGTGTTTATCGTCGTGTGCGAGGCTTTCCTCCGCGTCCGCCCCCATTTCGGCCTCTGGCTCAAGACCTTCAACGTCAAGCCCAAGGTGGTGTGTGGCAACCAGGCGGAGTGCGGAGGCGCCATGGCGGGCAAGATTGCCAACGTCCTGTGGTTCGAGGGCTCCTTCATAGAGACCCTAAAGGGGTGGCAAGCCAGGTGGTTTTACATCACCGAGCCACGTGATCCGAAATGGATCGCAGCCCCCGAGTTCCGATCCGGACCCCCCACGCGGCTCGTGTCCTGGAAAGAGACGGGCCTATCATGGGGTAATGAGGAAGAGGTGACCAGACTGAAGACATGCATCCAGTCCCTGGTAAACAAGTCAATCAGGCTTGTAAATGTAGTCCAGGTCATGCTCGTTTGCCGAATCCTCCCGTGTCAACAACGGGACTTTACTCTGTGGGAGTTCGACCCAGCACAGCACCGAACCCTTAATAGGCTCTTCGACATGACGTATGAAGACGTCTGGAAGGCGCTAATGAAAGGTGCCGAGGCTCCCGCATCCACTTCCGAGGACCGCGGATACAGCTCGCAGCGTCACGCTAGCGAGGTAAGCTATTTTCACCTTTTACAGGATGTTCAACTTTTTTTTCATAGTTTAACTTTATGCGGGATCTAAACTCCCTTACCTTTGACAGGCTTGGCGGGCAGTATCCAGACCGATTAACTGTCCTGCTCCGCTGCCTGAAGACCCAGCCCTAGCTCTACTAGTAAAGCTGCTGGCTCTGGCGCCTTATGTGGTGCCGGAAAAGAAGGCCAAGAAGAAGAAGACCACGGGGACTCGAAAGAGTACCCGCAACGTGGTGTTGTCGGACTCATCATCCGACGAGTCCGAGACGCCCTCCTCCCGTGAAAACAAGGAGGAGGAAAAAGAAAGCTCTCCCCCCCAGCGGAGGGAGGAAAGAAAAGGAAGGTCTCCCCAAGGGGGAAGGCCGAAGGGTCCAAGAAGAGGAAGACCCCTCCACCGGACTACGCCCCCGACGCCGACGAGGACGAAGAGGAGTGGCCGGACAGGGCCAGGCGTCCGGCGAAATCGTAAGTGTTCGGATACCAGAGTAACTCATGATATTCCTTTTGTTGCGCAGCTTTCCCTAATGTCGAATATAATCATGCAGCCCGCCCCGGGCCGAACTCAACGAGTCGTCGAGCGGCTCCCAGGATTCATTGGACGTGAACTCAGTTCCGCCCGTTGTCTCCCCCCGCACTGCGTATGACGCCGAAGTGGCATCGCAAAGAGCTCCGGGGCAGGAGGAGGTGGTCCTGGAGGAGCCGCAAGGCGACCTCCCGGACTCCAGGAGTAAAGGGGACAAGACCCTCGAGGGCTCCAAGTCCGGCTTTATGCCGGACACCGCGCCGGAATCTTCAACAGTTCCGGACTACGGAAGGCAAACTCCTTCCAAGAGGAGCAAGTCTTCTGAACCGGCAGCCTCCGTCCAACCGGAGGCGCCGGACAATCTGCTGGATGTGCTTGAAGGCACCTCTATCGATGAGGAGCACTGTACTATTATGAGTACGGTGATCCAGAAGGTTCTGTCCGCCAAGAGCGGACTGACTGAAGCTTGCGCTAGCCTTCCAACAGGCTTCGAGGTAAGTAAAAATATGTAAAAATATTACTGCATAGACAGTAGCCCCTGATGCTCTGTTTGGCGTTCGGAAAGAAAAGCCAAATAGAGGATCTAGTAAATTTCGCAGGAGTCTAAAAAAAGAGTCAATATGCATATGCAGGCTTCGCTGCTATCCACCGCCGCACTGACTGCGGAGGTGGGTGTCCTGAAGCAGGACCTCGAACGGGCCGAGCAAGAGCTTGGCCTTGCCAAGCGGCAGCTCGAGGAGAAAGAAGGTAAGAAATACCTTATAGAAAAATTGCCTATAGAGAGGCGTGATTGCAAAAAATAACAGGACTGCACTGCTTATTATAGGGGCCACGACTGAGGTGGCGACCCTCAAGCAGGCGCTGTCCGAGGCTGAAAAGAAAACGGCCGCGGAGCGCACCGAGCGAGAGAAACTCGGGGTCAGGTCAGCGAGGTGCAGCAAGAGCTTCAGGCTCTCATGAAAAAACATGAGAGTTTGGAGCTTGAGTCAAAGACCCAAGCGTCCGAGCTCGCGGCGGCCCTTGAGGCTGCCAAGTCTGCCAAGGCCGAGGCCCAAAAGGCCCTCCAAGAGTTGGAGGAGGTGAAAAAGATAGCAGCGGGTAAGGCATTCTCTATGCAAAGCAGAAATATAAAAGTAAACTACTTGTTACTTACCCAAATTCGGAGCTCTCCAGGGGCATTCGCAGATCTTCCCCGCAGCGTATCCAATGCCGCCGCATTCTACCGAGCTGAATAGGGCAGCTCGACGGAGAAGGTGTTCTGGTCTCAGTATGCTGAGGCCGGACACCCTGTGCCCTTGAGCGACCAGCTGAAACAGCTGGTCGAGCTCCACAAGGCGGCTGAACAGGCCATGAAGGGCTTCATAGTTCAGCTGTGGCCCAGAGAGGCCCTGCTTGGGAGCTACTTCGGGCTGGTGCGGCAGCTGGTGGAGGCCTGTCCAAGGCTCGAGGTCATCAAGCGCTCCGTCTGCATCGAAGGTGCCCGTAGGGCCCTTGCCCGTGCAAAGGTGCACTGGGGTAAGCTGGACGGTGAGAAGCTTGTTAGGGACGGGCCGCTGCCGGGGAAGGAGCATCGCAAGCCCGAGAACTACTATAAGGATGTTCTTGCGGGTGCCCGCCTTGTAGCGGATGAGTGTACCAAGGATGTAATTTTTGAATGAACTCGCTCGATTTTATCCTGCGCGCTGAAAACTTGTTCATATGCGCTAAGCAATGCTTATTGAATTTAAAATATTATTTTCTGTGCGGCCGTTTATCAAAAATTGAGAGATGTCTAGTCGTCGGCTTCTGCCCCCATGCCACTAGTGCTGGGGTGTTTGGTGATAAACCTGTCCGCTCTTTTTCCCATGTTTGGGTCCTTCGAGGGAGGCGCTCAGCACGACGAACCAGGCAATTAGACTTTAATGCTTGAACACCTTCACTTAGCCATAGAACTTTATAATTTTAAATTTCGGCGAAGCCCCTTGTTCGGAAGACCGATTTCGGGGCGCTATCCACGCCTTGGCTGGGGTTATCCAGCTCCTCGCTCGAAGCGGCATAAGTCTTTAGGGACTCGAAAAACCTCTCGAACAGCGACCGGTCTCTCCCCTCATCATGACAGTCAGTTTTAGCTTTCTCCACTGAGGTGCTTAACCCAGCTCAACCGGGGCACAATCGCAGTGGTTCTCGTAGTGCTACCTTAGCCGATATAGCGGAACATAAGGCACCAAAACATAGGAGCCGGGCAAACCCAACTATTGATCCAAATCATGATTTGGAGCCGATGCATATAGTGCTATAAGTTCGGGGTGCCACACTTGTGAAAGTGTATGGGCTTCTCACACCATATTAAAGGGTACTGAAGCCCCTGGCGTACTTGCTGTACCACAGTGTACGGGTGCAACATGTCATTAATGAACATATATAAAAGAGAGTAATGCAAAAAATAGACAAAAAGCTAAGCATTGTTTATAGAGAGGCTATTTATCAAAGCCGAACGATACAAATAGTGCGATAAGCGGAAGATATTGGATTGTTCAGTATGTCCTCACCAGGGGCAGGCCGCGGAATTATATTTAAAACAGGTATAGTGCTCGTAACAGAGACCACCTGGGATTCTATAATGCGGCATGGCTTGTCTGCCTCCCTGGATCTTGCATCGTTTGTGCGGCAGTCGAATTGCCGAACAGGCCGTCCGAAGTATGGTGTCCTGAAAGTAAAAAATTAAAAAAAAAAGAATCCGGCAGCCTCTAGTATGTTTTAAGCCGTATTTTGGGTGTGCCGTTATTGTGCCCCTTCCCCTGTGCCCATGGTATTTCCAGGGCGTAGTTGTGTACGTGAGGTACTGGTTTCGCTATATTGCGAAAGCTGGGGTTGGGGCCGCATTGCTACGCTTGCTCAGAGCGTGCCAGGCGGTCCTGCTGTGGATTACTCCGGGCGCGCTTGGCAGTGTCAGGCTTTTTAATGGCCGGATTGGAGAATTGCCTGAGAAGGCTACTTTGTACCTCCGCTGCGAGAGCCGCCATATGCTCCTCCGTACGGAGGGAGCGTTCGGTGTTTCCGTTGACCGTAATTACTCCTCGAGGGCCTGGCATCTTGAGCTTGAGATATGCGTAGTGCGGCACCGCATTGAACTTTGTGAATGCGGTTCGTCCGAGCAGGGCGTGATAGCCACTGCGAAACGGGACTATATCGAAGATTAAATCTTCGCTTCGGAAATTGTCCGGGGATCCGAAGACCACGTCAAGTGTTACTGAGCCTGTACAGTTGGCTTCTACACCTGGTATGACGCCTTTAAAGGTCGTTCTTGTGCGCTTAATCCTTGAGGGATCTATGCCCATTTTCCGCACTGTATCCTGATAAAGCAGGTTCAGGCTACTGGCGCCGTCCATGAGGACTCTTGTGAGGTGAAATCCGTCGATGATTGGGTCGAGAACCAATGCGGCGAAGCCGCCATGACGGATGCTAGTGGGATGGTCCCTTCGATCAAAAGTGATCGGGCAGGAGGACCATGGGTTGAACTTTGGGGCGACTGGCTCTATCGCGTATACGTCCCGTAGCGCACGCTTCCACTCCCGCTTGGGAATGTGGGTTGCGTATATCATGTTCACCGTCCGCACTTGTGGGGGAAAGCCCTTCTGTCCATTGTTGTTTGGCGGCTTGGGCTCTTCGTCGTCGCTGTGCAGCCCCTTGTCTCTGTTTTCGTCCCTTAACTTGCCTGCCTATTTGAACACCCAACAATCCCTGTTAGTGTGATTGGCTGGCCTTTCGGGGGTGCCATGTATCTGGCACAAGCGATCGAGTATTCGGTCCAAACTGGACGGGCCCTGAGTATTCTTTTTGAATGGCTTTTTCCGTTGACTGGATTTATAGCCTTTGAATCCGGCATTGACCGCCGTGTCTTCATTGCTGTCGCTGTTAACGCGGCGTTTTTGCTTATTCCGATGTGTCCTGCCACTTTTGTCCTTGGTATCCGAATTACCAGGGTTCTTTGATAAGTTGTTACTGCGATCTAGCCAGCTGTCTTCTCCCGTGCAAAAGCGGGTCATGAGTGTCGTGAGGGCTGCCATGGATTTCGGCTTTTCCTGTCCCAGGTGCCGGGCAAGCCACTCGTCGTGGATGTTATGCTTGAAGGCTGCTAGGGCCTCTGCGTCCGGACAGTTGACTATCTGGTTTTTTATTTGTTAGGAACCGTGTCCAGAATTGTCTGGCTGATTCCTCTGGCTGCTGAATTACGTGGATGTTATGCTTGAAGTCGGCGGCATCCGGCGGTTGCACATAAGTGCCCTGGAAGTTGCCGAGGAATGCGGCTTCCAGGTCCTCCCGAGAACCGATTGAGTCTGCTGGCAAGCTGTTAAGCCAATGCCGGGCCGGTCCTTTAAGTTTGAGCGTGAGGTATTTGATGGTGTGTAGATCATCGCCGCGTGCCATGTGGATGTGAAGGAGGTAATCCTCGATCCATACCGCCAGATCTGTTGTGCCATCGTATGATTCGATGTTTACGGGTTTGAAACCCTCTGGGATTTTATGATCCATTACTTCATTTGTGAAGCATAGCGGGTGTGCGGCGCCTCTATACTGGGCTATATCACGACGCAGCTCGGAAGAGCTATGTCTGTTGTGTTCGGCCCGACCGGATTTGTTGTATTCGGAGTGAAGATCATTGTCACATGCCGTAGGGCGCCTGCGCGATCCATAGATCGATCTTGTTTGTCTTGCCTTATCCTCCAGTATGTCTCGCAGGTCGGGCGCATTTTCCCGTGCCTTAGTTGAGCGGCGTTGGGGCATGGCTTGGGTGGAGGGCCGACAGGCCTCTCTGTCGCGACCGCGAGGTGGCCGGTCTGCCATGTCATGCGCTGGTGATGTAGGTGCTTCCTCCTCTGATCGGGGTAGCGGCCTACACTTCGGGTAACTCTTGGAGGGGCGTTCGAGTTCATACTCTTCGGCCGCAAGGTCTTCAGTCCATCTGTCAGCTAGCAATTCTTGGGCAGCTCTAAGATGTTGCTGCTTTTTCTTGAGGCTGCTTGCCGTGGATAAAAGCCTATGTTTAAAATGCTCTTGTTCGGCGGGGTCTGATGGTATGATGAATTCGTCGTCATCGAGGCTAGCCTCGTCTTCAGAGGGAGGCATATAGTTATCATCCTCGACCTCTCGGTCTGCCACTATTTCATGAGGGCTGGTTTCTCCATCTTCCTGTGCCGAATTTTGCTGAGGTGGGTGTTCTTCGGCGCTATCCGGGGTAGTATTATCTCCCGTGCCGGAATCACGGTTTTTGCTTTGGCGGGATTTAGAGCGGCGCCGCTGACGCCGGCGCTTTTGCTATTTCTTGGGGGCGTCATCCCCCACTGTTCCATCGCCATCTCCATCTTTTGGAGTATCCACCATATATCTGTCATATGACGAGGTGGCCTTCGAGTGCCCTACAGGTGCTGGTTCTTGTTCGTCTCCTGCATCGTCGTCCATGCCGTTGATGTCTTCGGAGTCGAAGTCAAGCGTGTCGGTTAAGTCGTCGACTGTGGCTACGAAGTGGGTGGTGGGTGGGCTTTGAATTTCTTCATCGTCCGTATCCCAACCTTGCTGACTGAAGTCCGGCCAGGGCTCTCCTGATAAAGAGAGAGACTTTAGAGAATTCAAGATGTCGCCGAAGGGCGAGTGCTGAAAGATGTCCGCGGCGGTGAACTCCATGATCGGCGCCCAATCGGATTCGATCGGCAGGGGTGCGGGGGGCTCGGAGCTCGGAGAGGAATCCGGCTCCTTGGAGTCACGGGCCGTGCAGAGTGCGGGGCTGGCGTTTGGCTCGATCGCCTTTGAGATTACAACCCCCGAGGTGACGTCCAACCGCTCACCCTCGATTGGCGCAGTTGGCTCCTAATTAAGGGTCAGAGCCGGTGCGTTTGCGGCCTCCAGGGTACTGTTCGGCGGCAGAGCTAGATCATGCCCCACCAGATAGTGCGGCGCGCTCGGCTGTGGCTCGAATCCATCGAAGATCAAATCTCCCCGGATGTCTGCTGTGTAGTTTAGGCTTCCAAACCTGACTTGATGGCCAGGGGTGTAGCTTTCGATCTGCTCCAGGTGGCCAAGTGAATTGGCCCGTAGTGCGAAGCCGCCGAAGACGAAGATCTGTCTGGGGAGAAAAATCTCACCCTGGACCGCATCGTTGTTGATGATCAAAGGAGCCATCGGGCCTAAAGGCGATGACACAGAGGAACTCTCAATGAAAGCACCAATGTCGGTGTCAAAACCGGCGGATCTCGGGTAGGGGGTCCCGAACTGTGCGTCTAGGCCGGATGGTAACAGGAGGCAGGGAACACTTTGTTTTACCCAGGTTCGGGCCCTCTCGATGGAGGTAATACCCTACTCCTGCTTGATTAATATTGATGGTATGGGTAGTACAAGAGTAGATCTACCACGAGATCAAGGAGGCTAAACCCTAGAAGCTAGCCTATGGTATGATTGTTGTATATGGAGTTGATTGCCTACGGACTACAACCCTCCAGTTTATATAGACACCGGATAGGGTTAGGGTTACACAGAGTCGGTTACAATGGTAGGATATCTTGAATATCCGCATCGCCAAGCTTGCCTTCCACGCCAAGGAAAGTCCCATCCGGACACGGGACGAAGTCTTCAATCTTGTATCTTCATAGTCCAGGAGTCCGGCTGAAGGTATAGTCTGGCTACCCGAACACCCCCTAATCCAGGACTCCCTCACCCTATGTTATGACTGTTACATGATGAACCGCATCTGTCATAATAATCCATCACTGATCCGGTGCCTACGAGTTTTCCATACACTGGTTTACGCTTATTTACTTTCCCGTTGCTACTGTTACAATCACTACAAAATACCAAAAACATTACTTTTGCTGTCTTTACTTTTGCTGTCGTTACCACCACTATCATATTACTGTGCTACTAAACACTTTGCTGCAGATACTAAGTTTCCAGGTGTGGTTGAATTGACAACTCAGCTGCTAATACTTGAGAATATTCTTTGGCTCCCCTTGTGTCGAATCAATAAATTTGGGTTAAATACTCTACCCTCAAAAACTGTTGTGATCCCCTATACTTGTGGGTTATCAAGACCTTTTTCTGGCGCCGTTGTCGGGGAGCATAGCTCTATTCTTTGAGTCACTTGGGATTTATATCTACTGGACACTATGAATAACTTGAGAGATCCAAAAACCAAGATCTCTCCCTCAACTACGAGGGGAGGTAAGGAACTGCCATCTAGCTCTGCACTTGATTCACCTTCTGTTATAAGTATGTTAGCGACACCTACACCTGCTTCTGCTATTCATTCCGATATGTCGCATGTTATTGATGATGCCACTTCTGCTATGCATGATACTTATGATGAAACTTCTTCCATGTCTGGTACTACTGTGCCCCTTGGTGATTTTCTAGAAGCACAAATTGCTAGGGCTAGAGAAAGAGAAATTATTGAATCTGAATACGATGATGATAGTGATGATGAAAATATGCCTGTTATTCCCGAGGGTTGTTTATTTGATCAAGATGCTTCTTTAGCTATTTTAGCTTGCAGAGATAGATCTGAGCTTAAGAGGTTATTAATTAAATGGAACAAAGAATCACTTAGAGATAGAATGACCGATCCTGCTTTTGCTACTTCACCTATATGTGTTCCTGATAAAGATTATGAATTCTCTGTTCATCCTGTATAATTACTTTGGTTGAATTTGATCCATTTTATGGCTATGAATCTGAAACTGTTGTGGCACATCTTACTAAGTTAAATGACATAACTGCCCTGTTCACTAATAATGAGAGATCACGTTACCTCTATTTACTCAAAATATTTCCGTTCTCATTAAAGGGTGATGCTAAGATATGGTTTAATTCCCTTGATCCTGGTTGTGTGCGTAGTCCCCAGGATATGATTTATTACTTCTCTGCTAAATATTTCCCTGCTCATAAGAAACAAGCTGCTTTGAGGGAAATATACAATTTCGTGCAAATTAAAGAAGAGAGTCCCCCACAAGCTTGGGGGAGGATTCTCAAGTTACTTAATGCTTTGCCTGATCATCCTCTTAAGAAACCTAAAATACTTGATATCTTTTATAATGGACTAACCGATGCTTCCAGAGATTACCTGGATAGTTGTGCTGGTTCTCTTTTCAGGGAAAGAACACCGGATGAAGCTGAAATTCTATTGAATAATATGTTGACAAATGAAAATAATTGGGCACCGCCTGAGCCAGCTCCTGAGCCAGCTCCCGCTCCAATTAATGATCCTATTCCTAAACCAACTCCGAAGAAGAGAGGTGTTCTATTTCTCAGTCCCGAAGATATGCAAGAGGCAAATAAATATATGAAAGAAAAAGGTATTAAAGCTGAAGATGTTAAGAATTTACCTCCTATTGAAGAAATACATGGTCCCCGTTGACGAAGTATATGATCTTAATCCTTTATTCATTGAAGAACCTCCCGATATCCCGATAAAGGTAGTAAAGGTAAATTCTCTCTATAGATTTGATGAAGGTGATATCCCTCACTATAAGTCTGCTAGGCAATGCTTTGATGAGTTTGATAATTTTATTGTCAAACAAGAAAATTCCAATGAATATTTTGGTAGATAATTGAAAAATGATTCCGATATAATTAAATACTTGGGTGATTATATGGCTAATATTAGAGGTGAACTTAAACTTGTTAGCAAACATGCTTCTATGGTTACCACTCAAGTAGAACAAGTACTTAAGGCTCAAAAAGAATTGCTCAATGAAATGAATAGTAAGAAAAATGATTATGCTGTTAGAGTGGCTACTAGAACTGGTAGAATGACTCAGGAACCTTTGTATCCTGAAGGCCACCCTAAGAGAATCGAGCAAGATTCTGAGAGAAATAATATTGATGCACCTAGTTCTTCTAAAAAGAAGAAAAAGAAAAATGATAAAACTGTGCAAACTTCTAGTGAACCTATTGCTGAACCACCTGATAATCCATAGGGAAGTTAATCTATTCGAATAGCCGTGATCTTCGGTAACATGACGATTTGGAGTTGTACCTTGACCTTATGACAACTAGAACCGGATACTTAATAAAACACACCCTTCCAAGTGCCAAATACAACCCGGTGGTCGCTCTCTAATAGGGCGATGAGGAGAGGATCATCGGGTAGGTTTATGCTACATGATGCTACTTGGTGAACATACCATCTACTCTCATCTTCTACTGCAAGATGGAGGTTACCAGAAGCGTAGTATTCGAAAGGACTAGCTATCCCCCTCTTATTCAGGCATTCTGCAGTTCAGTCAACATATGATACCCTTATTCCATTTGATACCAATGCATACATATGTAGTGTAGCTCCTTGCTTGCGAGTACTTTGGATGAGTACTCACAGTTGCCTTTCTCCCCCTTTTCCTCTTTCCAATACCCGTTTGCTGCGACCAGACGTTGGAGCCCAGGAGCCAGACGCCACTGTCGATGACGACTACTACTACTCGGGAGGTGCCTACTACTATGTGCAGCCTGCTGACGACGATCAGGAGTAGTTTAGGAGGATCCCAGGCAGGAGGCCTATGCCTGTTTCGATCTATATCTCAGTTTGTACTAGCCTTATTAAGGCAAACTTGTTTAACTTATGTTTGTAGTCAAATATTGTTGCTTCCGCTGACTCGTCTATGATCGAGCTCTTGTATTCGAGCCCTCGAGGCCCTTGGCTTGTAATATGATGCTTGTATGACTTATTTTATTTTTAGAGTTGTGTTGTGATATCTTCCCGTGAGTCCCTGATCTTGATCGTACACGTTTGCGTGTATGATTAGTGTACGATTGAATCGGGGGCGTCACAAGTTGGTATCAGAGCCGACTGCCTATAGGAATCCCCCTTCCACACTCCTTGGCCGAAGTCGAGTCTAGACATTGCAAAACTTTTTACTAACATGGCTGTGTGTCTTACGGGCACACGTCACCATTGGGTGGTAGTAGGATCTTTTATTCCTCAACCTATACTCTAGGACTCTGACATCTCTTCTATCCGGGTTAAACGATTTTACTAACTCTGACTCTAGGTTCTCGATAATACTTTCTCCCGGAGAGCCCCTTATTACAGATGATCGTCTGCTGCACCAGAAGAATCCGAAGAGACTCTCTGATGTTCTCTTGAGACTTTATGGCGTCGCTTTTGCAATTCCCTTCCATGGATAAATCCCTGTGGATAACCACGTATACTCGCCTTTCATACGATGCTTCCTAGCTGGTCGTGTTATTACGAGATACCTCGAAATTCTCTTTGTTGTTCCGAGAATCCTTTGAGCTTACTGCCTTGTTGTTCTCTGTCACCTGAATACCCCTACGGATAATTCTCGCACTTATCGAGTATCCGCTCATTTCGAGTTGTTCATGTGTTTCGCTAAAGACTTCAAAATATCATTCGATCTTCCGAAAATCCCGAGCAGCCTATTGCTCTTGAAATTCTCGCTTGCTTGAATTATGGTTAATCCCATAAGTTTCTTAATCTTATTGGCCTCCCTTGTCTTTATCATTTTAAGTCTGTTGATTCAATATGTTGAGGATGCCCACATTCCTCAGTTGAATCCTAGGATTCCTCCTTCCGGCTCAGACGTCATTTGGATATGAGCTGGTTTTGACCAATCAATGCCTTGATCGTTTGTGCTTCTAAGTCTATTGAACTTATTCATTTTCGATCAGAATGATTGCTTCTGATCCCTTGATTTGGAAATCATAAAATTTCCTTACATTGAGCTTTGAGTTAGTTAGTTGTTTCTATCAGCCGATCCCCTTGCATTCTTTCTTCTTCTGGTAGAGTACCGATACTCACACTAGCTCCGTTGTGGATCGTCAGATCCATTGTTGGATTTCATCCGACATTGTATTTAATAACCTTGTGAGCCTTTCCACCATTATATAATACCTTTGGTAAATTGTATCCTCTGCCTTGTCAACCATGCTCTACTTTCGAGCTTGTGTTATTTACTCCTAAAGTTTGTGATATATGTTCCTAAGATACCCGATGGTTTGAACTAATGCCTTCCCTAATCTGTGCAAACCCGAAAGATTTCATGGGTCATACTTATCTGGTATTGCACCAGGTAAAACTTTCAACAACTAATGTCATTTTCAAAATATGAGACGTGAATGAAAGGTTATGCATTGAAGAAGTGGGAGTCGACCTTGAACTTTGTGTTCATGCCCATGGACACGATGTAGATCTTATCATTAAAGCTTCTCTTAAATTAATTTTTTCCCTTGGTATAAGTTCTTATATCTAGGATCCGGCCTTTTGCATCGTGGTTTTGACCATATGTTCTTCTTTGACCCCATTTCACGGGCAAGTTTAAGCACTTGTCTTCTATGGATCAATACACGAGTCAAACCTTTACTTTGATCTTCCGTCGAGTATTACACCATGGTACCTCGATAATATCAAGTACTACATTCTCACTGATTCCAAATTTTTCACAGGCTGTGAGTTATTAAACACTCAAAAAACGATAACTGAACCGAGTCCGCGCTACGGTTCAACAACTTTTGGTAATCTTCTTTACTTACGAGTTTGTACCCAATCACATCCTTCCTACCCTATTTGGCTATATCATTATTGTGATGATTTTAACTATGCTACCTGGTCCTTATTCTCGGAGCACAACTTTCGACGATGAGCTAAGCTTACGTCGATCTTCCTCATCATACCACTTTACCTTAAACAACAAGCTTGGTTTTGAGTTTGTGACATACCCTTGGGTTCAATAACCTTTCGCTTCATCATTCCTGTGGCTTGATGTCATCGCCGACCGATTACATCTTAATGAAATCTCTCAACAATTGTGTTGTGATCATCATCGGCATTCTGAGCTCTTCTAGGATGTCAATTCAGTTCATTATGAGAAATACCATCCTTGCCCTCGATGATCTGTGTTATCATCGACCACCTTATTGACTTCCCTCCAACACAAACTTATTCGTGTTTTGAGTTATACTTGGAGATCCTTGCTATCCAACATTTGTTCTTCTTTACCTTGGAGTATTACCATCTTTTATATCAAGGATGTCATGCTTAGCACACCTAGCCGGAGGCCCTATGGTTATAGATTCCTTTTCAGCAAGGTTATCTATTATTCCATGAGGAAATTGTAAGACTTATTCTACAAGTTATTCCTGATGGATCCTTTGTGTTTCCAAAGTCTGACATTTGCCTGAATACCATGTCAAAGCTATCTCGAAGCATATATATGGTACTCCAATTTTCAACAAGAACATTTAAAGCCTAATGTTAAATGTTTCCTGCTCAATTATCCAAACACCGTTGTACGGGTAATGTCATGAAAATTCTCTGCCCTACCTAAAAAGTTTTCTACATTATATCCTGTCATGGATAATATGTTCTGCTTGTCCTTGGGAAGAATATACCCTTGAAATATGTGTTTAAACACATTTTCCTTACCATTGTTCTGTTTAAAACCTGATACTCACTTTTCCTTTCCATTGGTTTGTTTAAACCTTCTTCTGATCTATATTGTATAAGCAGTAATATATCCTTGCTTATGTAAACACCTCGTTTTACAACTCTGTTAGAAAGACCCTGTTACTTTTGTTGATGGCATTCCGGTAACCACCGATGGACGAGAATCTTGCCTACTAGTCCGCCTCCTTCAACGAGCAGGAAAATTGTTCTCTTCGTCACTCGCCCTTGGTACTGATGTGTTGTCGACATGACCGACACACTATCCTCTGACATGCCTTGCTTACATGATCGTGCAAGATGTCACCGACCTTCCTACTTTTAACCGCATGGTGGGCCCATAACCCACAGTTCCACATGATCGAAACCTGACTCTCCTGCACACCTTGTTAACAAAGTTATCCCTTGCTCTTGGTTTCGTAGGTAATTCCCGAGCCACCTTCCTAGTGCTCCATTCTACTCCCTCTGTTCCCAAATATTTGTCTTTCTAGAGAATTCAACAAGTGACTACATACGGAGCAAAATGAGTGAATCTACACTCTAAAATATGTCTACATACATCCGTATGTTGTGTCCATTTGAAATGCCTAGAAAGACAAATATTTGGGAACGGAGGGAGTAGTATCAGACACAATACTTACTCTCGCTGCTCTGAACCCTTTCTCACTATGGTTCAGACCTTGAGCAACTATCTATCCGCTTGGACCCTCTCATTGTACCTTCGTACCTTACTCTCGATGTATTTTATATGTTCAACTCGAGAGGTAGTCTTATGCTCATTCATGGGTTAACCCCTAGCTTGTTTCCTTCATAAGCATTCTGACGTAGCCAAGTTGCCTCTTACCTATTCGTAAGTACGTTGGAGTTCCGAAGAAAGGATGACGACTTGGTCATGGTGACTTAAATCATAGAAATGAAGACATCAACGAAAGGGATCAACCTCTTCGAGAAGAGAAACCAAGACTGAGAAGACTCGATAGAATTTCGTAGCCACATCTTTCCCTTACTCCCCTCCTAAATCTTGGGACGAGATTTCTTATAGTGTAGGAGAATTGTGACGCCCGGATAATCAAGCTACAGTAAACCTCTACTAATAGTGCCACGTCACCTCGGTTACTGTTGATAAACTCGAGCTAGTTCAAAAAATTATTCAAATTAAAATTTAAAATATAGGCAAACAGTAAAATTTTCAAATATCAAAACTAAAATGTTTGGGTTGTGTCAAATAAATCGTAAGTAATTATGGTGGAGAAACGAAACTTGGATAAAATTTTTAAAGGCTCTAAAACAATTAAAACAGTAGTGAAAACAATTAAACAAATGCCAGTCGAATTTATAAAATGCTAAAACTATTTTATTATGGGTTAAGAATTAATCTCACAGTAGTTTGTTGATAAATACAAATTTAGGCACTAGTGGTAATTTTTTTTTAAAAACTAAAAATAAAAGAAACTACAAAAATAATAATATAAAACAGAAAACAAAACAGTCAAAGAACAAAAA